>NW_020956055.1:0-89987 GCF_003031625.1 Empidonax traillii
TTTTTTTTTTTTTTTTTTTTTTTTTCCCCCTCCAGAAATTTTAATTCATCTGAAGTTCGAGAAACACCAAATTGCAGGAGCTCTTCCTGGGACAGCACAGAGCAGCACGGGGAGCAAACCCATCACTTCAAGCAGATCTCTAAGAAAGGACTGAGGGATGGAAGCTGGGCCAGGGAATGTGTCCTCCTGTGTGAGGCACTGTGTGACCTCCCACTGTGGAGCACAGAGCACAGCAAGGCTGAAGTGAACATGGAACAAGTGGAATTGCAGTCATCAGTATGGCAAAGAGGAGAGGAGCTAATGGCTGAATCCCAAAAAAAAAGCCAGGGAGTGGAAGTGAAGGTTCAGACTGCTTGTGTTTAAGGTCAGTGTCTGTCAGCTGAGGGGGAGGCTGCAAAAAGCAGCACTGCAGAACCTCACAGTGAAGTCACAGCCCCTAAAGGGCCAACTGGCCTTGTGATTAGGGTAGATTCAGAATTGCTGTTGGGAAGGATATTGCACACAAGTGGGGTAGTTTCCTCTTTCAACTGAAGCCAAACCAACAACGTTTCATTAGCTTACTTTTCTTTCCCTCTTCTTCACCCCAGCTGTGTGATCTAACACAGCAGAAAGGATGCTGGAAACTCAGTCCAAAAAGCAGCTGGATACATCAATGGAGCAAAAAAGCATCACGAGCTACTGTTCAATACAGGAATCCCCTCTGTTTGTGAAATAGGTCCCTGGAGATAAAGGAATTATTCTGCAAGCTTTGCTTTGTTCTTATACTCTCCTCAGGTGTCCTCTCTCGGCCCCTGAGGCAGGACACTGAGATAGGTGGTGTTCTACTCTTTCTGGTACATATTTTCTTATACCCTTAAATTAACTTGTCCCTGTCGATTTATTGGCATTTGTGCTCTCTGTTGTCTGACTGCTTTGGGCTCAGTCACCCTGGATCCATAAGATGATGTGGACTTACCCCTGTGACACACACACACCAGAAGGACAAGGCTTCTATGTTGGCAATTGAGCTACAGCCACGTCACTAATTCCCTCTGCAGTCACACAGCCTTCTGCAAAACAGCAGTTGAAGTCACACCAGAAGTCAGAGCAAGTGTTTGCTGAACAAACTGTTCACTTGCAAGAAGTTTATCCACTGGACCCATGGATAATCCTTCTGGCTTTGAGGAAGAGAGGGGAGAATACAGGTCACAATTACCTCACCTGTTCTGCTGAGGGGCAGGGAGGAAGAAAGGAAGGAAGGAGGGAGGGAGGAAGAAAGGAAGGAAGGAGGGAGGGAGGAAGACAAATTCCCCAGCAGTGTTAGGAGCCATTTCCTGGATCATCTGCAGATGATGTCTGGATTCAGGCTCTGGACTGACCTCCCTTTTCACCCAGGCAGCTTCAGCACCCATTATGGGCTCCAAACATAAGGAACAGGGGCCTTGTGCTGTGCAGCATCACACACTGTCAGGGCAGGTTCAGCTAAAATCCACCCCCAAATCCGTGAGTCACAGCTCAGAAACACGTTCCACTGTAGACATATCCTGAGTCACTTCCATCTCCAAACTTATAAATATTTAGTTAGCCACTTAGCTTTTAATCTAGCAGAACAACAGAGATTCATTAGACAAATCTCCAGAATTATCTTTCACTGAGAAGCTTCTTAAATACTTCCTCTCAGTCATGTTCCTTTTTATTTCTATACAACTCAGAATTATTTGATCCATATAACTGACAAAAATCACAGGTGAGCTAAGAAATAATTTCTCCTGATTCTGTTCCTTCTGTAATTAATTGCATCTATTTCAAATACCAACTTTGTTCACTGCAAGAGTATATTCTCATTTTAGTAATAACTGTTGAACCCTAATAAGGACATTAAGGTCTCTCCTGGTGTGGGGTAGCACATCAGATCTTCCTAAAGACCACTGTCAATCACACCATGCTGGAATCAGTGGGGATGTACCTGGACACATAAATGGAAAACACGTCAATACATTTTTCTAAGAACCAGCTGGGAGTTGGGGGGAAAAAAAATTAAAAGGGCTTGGTAGTATCTGTATTTTTGGCAGAGGCAGGAGAGGAGGATAAGAATGGTAATATTTAAGGATATAGCATTAGGAAAAGCTATCTGTTATTGTTTTATAAAAATCATAGATTTGTTGTTATGACTACAAGTGGCTGAGTTAAAAATATTCGTTATATAAAAATGTGAGTCTTGAGTTTACTTCCCTCCATTTAACAGATCGAACCGGAAGGCAGTGAGAGCTTTACAGACCATCCTTCAATGCAAACCATTTAGGAGCTGCTGGAGTCCCACAAATCCCAGCTGTGCAGAGATCCTCCAGCAGAGCTGTTTGAAACCTGGGACTGAAAGCTAATCAGCAAAGAGGAGAACCAGGTTGGCTCAATGCTTTCTTTCCCCCCCCACCATGGTCAGCAGTGCTTTTTCTGCTTTGCTGTTTTGTTGGGTTGATATTTATGTCAGCAATTCACGTGGGCAGATGCCACATGTGCTTTTAAATTTTGATAAATCAAAACCATCTATTCATGTCTTTGCTGTAGGAAAAGATACTGCATCATTCTCTGTGCAACACAGACAATAGGCCTTGACAGGTTTTCTGAGGGCTGGGTTAAAGGCTTTACATCCTCACCAGCAGGGAAATTGGGGGTTCAAGAAACCCCAAACCCTAAACAAATGAGAAAGCAGGGGCCAGGTTTTTTCTTACCACAGCCAGTGCTGTTCCACTGCAATTGCCATAGCAACACAGCTCCAGCTCTGTTTACAGCATGAGGGGCTAATCACAACCCACCCCTGCAGGCAACACAACCCTGAGGAACACACTGGGCTGGAACTGTGGGGTCACTTCCAGCCCAAACCCTTCTGTGATAGAGTGGACTTGTTATTTCCCAGTGAATAATAAAGGGCTTAGACAGAACATTACCAGAGCAAGGTACCAAAATGAGCTGTATCGACTTTTGGGTGCTTTCCTGTAAAATTTGTGATGTTGAAGGTGACTCAAAACACTGCGCAACCAATCAACATTCTGTGAGGGTAAAGTCAAAAATATCAGAAGTTTCTACTTAGTTTAAAAAATAGAGGCAATTTTAAAGACTAGATGTGGTTATTTTTTTTTCTGGTTCACACTTTAAGGATAATTTAACGTTCTAAAAATTATTTTGTGGCAGATTCACAATAATATAAAGTTTTAAAATTTAAATTTTTATAAAGTAGGGGTCAGTTTGAAATACCATTGCCCTGTGGACCTGGCTTCCTGCTCTTGTGTTTGTGTGCTGGATTAGAATGAATGCCTGACTTGGACCAGGTGGGAATTCTGCCTCACTTGTATATTCACAGCATTTTGTAGAGATTTTTCACCTGTGGAATTGAGCAGAGAATTATCTGTTTAGGTCTGTGTGAGTAAGTATTCCACATCATCACCATATGCAGCATTCATAAGGGCAGAAACCCAGCCTGTCATAGGAAAGATAAGCCATTTCTTCTTTTTCAGGACTTTCCTAGATCTGTTATTTATAGTACAGAACCATTTTGTTATATGTTTCTTGTACCTTTTTATTAATCTTCTCTTTAACCTCGGCCCTCTTAAAAAAAAAAGAAATGGAAGTCTCTGTCCCTGGGAGCCCCCACATTCAGTGTAGGTACAAAATCAGATACATCTCCAACATCTTACAAAAAACATTCTCTTCTTCATTAACTGCAGCACTGCTATGAACTAATGCAGCAACAGATGTTAACTGGAACATTTCTAATAATGCCACTCATAATAAAATAAGTCCTCTGCATCCCCCTGGGATTTTAGTGGCATAGCACAAAAAAGGAACACAGTGGTGGCACAGGCACCAGGAAGTCATTAAGTGGTAGAGTTCTGCCAGCTTTTTTAGTTACTTGTGATTGCTACCTGACCCCCTTTGACGCTGCAATAAGCATGAAAAGTCAAAAAAAACATAAGAATCAGTAAGGCCTCAAGGTTTACATCTGAACATAATTCCTGAAAGCACATCAGAGCCTGGAAATATTGGTCTGTCTACTAATTCTATGTTTGGTTGTAGTTTTTTTTTATTTTTAATTTTTAACCTTTTTAACCTTTTTTTTTCTTTTTCTCTGAAGTGTTTGTAGGAGAGGAAAAATTAATTACCAGTGGTATTTCCTTCATTAGAAATAGAATCAATGATGTCAGTTTAGGTAAATCCCTGTCCTTCCTATTTCACTCCACAGCTGTTTGCAGTGCAAGCCTTACTGCATTTTGGCTGCTCCAGCACATCTGCCCCGGGTACAGGAAGCCATGAAGTCATTCTTTTTGTCATTTTGGGAAGGAGTGGCCAGTGTGTGTAAAGGATCAGATGTTTGGAGTGTTTTTCAGTTTAGTACCAGACTGCAGGGTTTTCACCCCTCAGCTTTTGGCATCGTTCATGTCTGAACCACTTGAAAAACAATCACACTCTTCAGAACCACGTTTCGATCTTTCCTCCCTGGCTTATGGGACCGCAAGCCGAGCTTCTCTGCTGCTGCTTTAGAAAAAAAAAAAAACCAAGCTGAGTTTGTTCCCATCCTTGCCCTTCACCTGCCGCTCAGGTGTGCTGCGTTTCCCTCGGCAGGGCGGCGGGTGACCTCGCAGCGACACCTCGTGGCCTGACCCACCTGGAGCCGCGCCAGCGATTCCTCTCCCGGGGTGGAGAAGGCCTCGTGTGGACGGAGTTGAATGTTTCACGCAGGGAAGCAGGCAGGATGCCGTTTGAAACCCAAATGTTTAATGAGGTGAGTGACGCCGTCAACGCGATTGTCAACTGTACGAAAATAAGTTAGAAATTGTTGCCCGCGCTAAAAAGAATACAGGTTTTTGCCCTTCTTCCAAAGGCTGCAAAGGGTGGGCGGTATAATAAGATGAACATCTCAAGTCACTGTTGCAAATACCTAATTACCCATTATCTAGTGCACAAATACAGCAAAGACACAAAATAAGTTATCTTAAGCTAAAGTAAAAGAACAGAATATGAGAATACTCTCCCTCCTCTCACCATCTAAACAGTTTTATACCTCTTGGGCTTTAAGTACTTGAGGCCACACAAACTAAACGAAGGGAAGCGAATCTAAAGTAGCAACCTACTGCAGATCCACAGAACTCAATTCGCAGAACTTCAATTATCCCAAATATTTGTGTGTCCTTTGGAGTAAAGAAGTGTTCTTGCAAGGAGAAGGGTGGAAATATACTGACTTCAAAGCCTCAGTGGAAAACCAGTGTATGAACAAACCCCTGCAGGGGGAACAAAGATAAGTCACACAGAAATCAGAGTAAATGCTGGGGGGTTATCCTTAGCCAAAAGCTCTATTTCTTGTTCTCTTGTTCTTTTTTTTTTGCTGTGAGATAATGACTCATCAGTAGCACAAGTGAGGGGAGAAAAGGGAGCTTTCAGGCTAAAATCGGTGTCCTTTTCCAAAAAGAAGAACACTGAGCATGCTGCTGAGTGAAGGGCTTTCCATGGCTTTCCCAGGCAAGCTAAGGGGAAGGTTGGCAGGAACCAGGTGGGTTTGAGCCTGGTGCCTGCAGGAACGTTACTGTCCTCCAGTGACATGGAAGAGCCTGCTGGTGCTTCCCCCTAAAATCTCAGCTGTGCAGTCACACAAACCAAATTCCAGCCCTGGTGATAAGGATACCTTGGAATAATTAAAATTAATAAAATCAAAATTACTGTCACCCCTGGTATTTTCATGCCCGGAGTTTGTGTATCTTCTTTATACTCTGTATACCCTTCCCAGGCACTTAGAAAGGCTTAGTTCTGGAATAGCAATGGGATGAACTCAGATTTCTCTGTATTCTGAAGGTAGTTCCATACTCTCCCAATGAATTCCATATAAATGTTCAGTATAAATTTTGTTCAGTGGAAGGAGGAATCAGCCACGTGTGGAAGTTGTGACTTTCCCAGGTAGTTTCTCAGCAGCCCACGGGAACATGGTGTAAGACAGATGTGAGACAGACAGACAGTGCACTCTGAGCCTCTGACAGTTTTCAGTGATGCCACTGGACTGTAATGAAAAATTAAATTTACCTGCTGACTGTATTGGTATTCTTTTCAACGAATTGCACTTTAAAGTAATTGCACTAGCATGTAGTTGCATTTTTAATGCCTTTGAGATGCTCCACTTCCTCGTGCTGCACTGGCAGCTCATTTCCTTCAGCCACACAGAGGTTTCAGGCTGGAGCTCCTTCTCCAACACTTTGTGACTAGAGGTTCCTGTGTTATTAAAAACATGTTGTGTCCTGGACTTAGCTCAGCTTTTCTGGAAAGCCATCATCTGGAAGTCAGCCTGAGACCCAGCTGTGTCACAGGGGTTTTCCCTGCTTTCTGAAACGATCTGTTCCACTGCTTGGGAAGTTTCTGGGTCCTGAGAGCAGGGACTGTCCAGCGTGTCCCCGCTGCTGTTGCAGTGCAGGGGGGAGGCCATGTCCGAGGGCTGCTCCGAGGGTTTCCCGGCAGGCGCGGGCAGGGGCACCGGCAGAGGGAGATTCATCATGTAGAACACGTTTCCCAGGCGCCGGGACACCTTTAAAGACAAAGGAACAATCGCGGCAATCGCCTCTCCAGACGCTGTTAACGCCTTTAAACATCAACGCTGGCTCTCGGGTAGCAACGCCAGGGACATCCAGGGGATCCCGGCCATCCCCAGGGGTTATCAGTGGTCAGCAAAGGCAAACAAAAAAAAAAAATCCCTTGCATTTTCCCTCTCTCATACTTTTGTAAGCCCGAGCTTGTCAATACTCAGCTTGGGAGTGTGGGGTCTGTGACAGCAGGATCCTCCTGTTCCCGGGGAGCTGCAGCACCCCTGGGAGACAGGGAAGGCAAACTGCAAACCAACCTGCGTGTTGTGGCAACATACAGAGAAGCAAAAGCAAACTATGATGAGTGATTTCTTTTCTCACGTTACGATAGTTACCTTCTCAGTGAAAAAAAAAAAAAAAAAAAGTGGTTTAGTTTGGAAAGATTTCATCCTGGGAACTTCTGGCTCGTTAGTGTGTCTGTGGCTTGGGCAGACATTTAATGATCATACCTGAGAGCGGATTTTTAGTGCTGGTCCGAGTTTTAATCCCATTGTATCCAGGAGATGTTCCTCTGTTAGCAGTGGGAGGGTTTCTCCATCAATAGCATGGTCTTTAAATATCTGGAAAAAAAAAATGATAAAACACATTATGGTGTGCTAAACTAGACTGGTTATTTTTTATGATTAATCCTGAGACACCAGAGAATAAAAGGAGGAAATAATAATTTTACTGATTTAGCCTCTCACATTTACATTTATTTGATGACCTTTAAATCTAGATGGTCCTAAAGACCTGAGAATGTGATGAATGTTTCTAATCACCTGGGCATAATCCGAGCAGCCTGGGAGGCTGACGATGAAGTTGTGCACGTCATCAACAGTCCACTTGCGAATGTCTTCGATGGAGGAAATGTCTTCTCCGTTCAGGATCAGGCCATGTGCTCCTTGGAGGAGGGAACACAGAAGTTATGGTTGTAGAATGTTGCTGGCAAATCAGGAGGAAGCGGCTGTTAAAATGTCAGTTTTTACGCTTCTCCACGACTTTTGATTCCTTAGACTTTACTGTTACTTTAATTTACTAATAGTTCAGTAGAACTTTGCTAACCCATAGTGCCTACTGAGAGTTAGGACATATAGAATACCTGTGGGCAGAAGGGAGAGACTAACTCACAATTTCAGTCAGCAATTTTGTTTATTTTAATTGATATTCCTTTTTAAGGCAGGAACTGTATTCAGTTGTCACTGTTTGCAGCATATGAATTCTACATTTAGTTGCAGTGACTCTACCGTAACAAAAATTCACTTAAAACAGGGGGAAGAAATAAAAGACCAGCTCAATAAAAACAAATTATATCAACATATAACCGTAATCTGGAGCTCTGACAAACCTGAAGGTAGCAACGGGTTGTTGGGCACTGGAATTCCATATGGTAACGCTGAGAATGGGATTGCAGAAGGGTACATGTACTTGTCATCAAAAGCAGCACAGGAGCTATTGGCTTCCTTCTCGTTGGTGTTGCTGCAGCTGTTGCTTTCAGTGGAAATTTCGTGAGCAGCACAGTTCTTTCTCAAGCCCTGCTCAAATTCTTTACAGTTTTTGGCGACCGCCGACGGCTCAGCCTGGCTTTTGCTTTGCTCGTGTTTGTTCGGTGCCTCCACCTCTATTTCCTTCTTGTCTTCTTTCTCCTCATCCGCCGCAGCCGCAGCGGAGTCCGTGGGTTTGTCCTCGGCCTGGCTCTTGGTGCCGTTGGCGCTGCCATCCGCAGCTTTGTGGTTCCCAGCTCTCCTGCCCGGCCGGCGCCCCCTCTCCCTCTGCAGCGTGGCCACCGGCGGGTAGGGGCTGGTTGCCATGAGCACGGCGTTGCCGTGGATGTCCTCCAGGCTGCTGCGATGCACGTACAGGTCGCTGGGGAGGTGGCCCTCGGGCAGCCTGTGCCTGCCCCGGAAGGCGATGGGGCTGGCCGGCACGCCGTGGTACAGGAAAGGCGCCTCCAGCCCCAGCAGCCCTTTCCGATGGGCTTTCTCCATCTCCTTCTGCTGGAAAATAGCGCTCATCTCCATCTCCATTCTGAGGGACACACAGAGCAGGGGCAGTTAGGGCAGCTCACTTCCTCCAACACCTTATTTTTTATCTGAGTTTTCAGATAATTGACCTGACAACAGAACTGCTTGCCTCGTCTCTCCCCTGCAGTGCTGTGTGTGTGCGAGAGGGCACCAACTGCAGATGGAATGGCAACCTGACTGTATTTAATGTGCTGGCACACACACAGAGGAAGCTGAAAGGAAGGGAAAATTTATCTTCCTTGGGATGCCCCTAAATAACATTTCAGCCAAAAGTGCCATTTGTGTGTTTTCAATCCAGCCATTATTAGGTGATTATGCTCACTCGGGGTTTGAAAAAATCGTCTCCAGGGTCCTAAGGGTTGAAGACTAAAGCAAATAAGTGAATTACATTACCATTCAGAAAACTGCACTGAAAACTGCAAAATTCCAGTGATATTGCAAATGATAAAGAACTAGAATTGTGTTATCTTTGGAATGTGACATTCAGAGCTCATGCTGAGTCCCTTGGGTGATTCCCTACGGAGCCTGGCACTGAGCAGGGCTCTGAGAGTGTGAAAAGATTCGACCCAGCTGGTAAATGTTAAGCTGATCTCCTTCCTTGTGGATAAAGCCAATGCTCCAGAGCCTGTGCCAGCTTCCTGCCCCTGGAATAGCGGGTAGGAGATTTACCAGTGGGATATGGAGACTACAAGGAGTAGTATTTGTCTCTGCTGTACCAACCTTTGCTGGCATCAGCTTTCTCTGGAGCCAAGCCAGTGACCAAACAGAAAACCAGAGCTCCCGGAGGAGCTTTCAGTGGGATTTCTGCATCTTCCTTTGGAAAAGGGCCTGTGAAGTAAAGCACTTTGAAGTTCACCAAGATAGCTTTCTTAACACTGCGATGAGGGTAACAGGTCAGAGGGAGTCTGACTCCTAGAAGAGTGGAAAATTGTCAGGAAAACAGTTTGGGCAAAAGCTATCTATTCAGATTTTTGCTTTGAGGAGGAATTAGCTGATCACTCCGTTCAGGGATTTTTCTCTGCCCTCTTTTCATCTTTGCAACAGCCCCTGAATTATTGCTTTTCTGCTTTCAGAGATCCCATGGAAGTGTTTTTTTTCCTGTGTACCACGTCCCTGTATCTCTTGCCCCACTGTCATTGCTCCCACACAGCTGTTGAAGTGGAGATGTGAGGGGTGGCACCACTGAGTGCTGTGCTGCACCCAGGAGGTGCAGGAGTGGTTGAGAGTTCTGCTGTGGAAATGGTGTGGCTGTGAAGGGAGGACACTGCTGGTTACTTAACCACCTACTGATTACACTCCAACTGGAACAAATAAGTGGACTTTTCTATAATCACCCTGATATTCGAAATATTTGGTAAACTAAAAAAAGCTGCCCACCCTAGCAGGGTGGAGACACAGCTGATCATCCCAAGGGCCCAGCTGGAGGGGCTTAAAATGCTGTGTGTGACAGCACACAGCTGGAAGGTTTGAATTTGTTTCTGAATTTTTGTAGCCTCAGGGTGTTTGGATCCAGAGTTCAAGGGCTGTTGCTGGAGTTTGTTTGTTTCCCTAGCCAAGCTAAAGGCTTTGTTTCTTTTTCTTACATCATTTTAACACTCAAAGCAGAATAGGGGCAAGCAGAAAGTTCTGTAGCTTCAGGTCTTAATAGATAATCAAGGGCTCTGCTTCTCTGGATGAGCTGAAAAAATATCTCAACCACTGTAAATAGTAAATGTGTGATTTAGTAATTGCCAGCTGTCCTAATTCTGGCAGGCACCTCAGAGCAAAGCTTGCTGTGGATTACCTGGCAATATTTTGTTTTTGAGCCAGTTCCTGTCTTCTGGCCACAGCTTCCATGGATTCTGGTTGTAGAAAGCTGTATCCTTAAAGGGAAGGGGAAAAAAATAAGTCTTTAAAATTCACTTGTTTCCTCAAGCAAGTGCACAAAACCCAAAGCAATGCAGAGACACTTTAAAAAGCTTTTTAAGACTTCAGCTATGGGCTCCAGCAGGAAGCAGATATGACTTTAAGTCAAATGCAATTTGTGGTCATTGCTTTGGTGGGAATGAGTAGAACAAACATCAAGTGCAGGATTAGGTGATCAGATCTGTGGTTAAGGAATATCTGCTGTTATCCATAAAGAAAGGAGCCAGCAGGGTGGTTTTAGAACTGCTCAGAAAATAATAACCATCCACTGAGCAAAGCAAACCTGCTCCTTCAAGATTGCTTTCAGCCTGGAGGCCATGTAATTTTAAATTGAATTTCCTCTTGAGGGAATCTCTTATTTGAGATCCACATTAGGTGGGAAAAAAAAAAAAGCTGAAGCCAGAAATACTTCTTTATAGATCAGTGTGACATTGAGAATTCGTTCACTCATCTCAAAGGAAGAACCGTAAGATCACTTTGTATGAAGTGATATGTAAATTTATGTGCAGCATGACAGGAGTGTCAGAGTAGTGATATCCATCCTTCCCCTGGGAGCTGTGCCCTGTGATTTTGAACCTTTATTAAAAGGACTTGTAGTTGCCCTACATGAGTAAGGTGGCATGTGCTATTATCATTAAATATGATCAGTATAAAGCAGCCAGTACTCATACAAGAGCGAGAGTTAAATGTAGTGTGAAAATGTTGTTGATTGGGCTCATTTGTTTAGCTACAGCCTTCTTTTCAGATGTGAAAGTGCTTGGAAAATACAAAAAGAAAAAGAGTAGAAGAACATGCAAATGACTTTGAAAACAGTGTATTTTAACAAAAGCCCAAATGGATGTGTTTAGACCTAACCTGACTCAGTTTTATTCTCTGGTGGACAGGCTGTTTCCCTTTAGTGAGACTGTTTATCTAAAGAAAATAAACTGTTGCTGACACTACCCACAAAGCAGCAGGTGCAGTTTGCTGTCTCATTTACACACGTGTCAGGCTGCAGACGCTGCTGCCTTACCTGGGCCCGGGTAAACTCTGTTGGCCAGGATGTTGGGCACGTTGGGGTGGGGCGGCACCGCAGGCCCCAGGTGGGAGGAGATGTGGATTTGCCTGGGATCGGCCGAGGCCATCATTTCAGCGGAAGGTAACAGGTCTCTGGGGGGGAAACCCAAAAATAGATTCAGATACTCAGAGGACATTGCTTAGTTAGGACTAACCAAGGTTTGTACGTGCTCAGGGACAGCGCAGTCGTCACTGACTGCGGCGCTGGGACAGGGAAGGGGTGCCCGTACCTGTCCACCAGGCGCGGCTCAAACTGGGCAGGGATCGCCTGCACCCTCTGCTGGCCCGGCGCCATCAGCTGGGGATTCACGGCCATCAGCTGGTTCCTCATCAGCATCTCCTGCCGCTGCCGCAGCTCTGGCACAAAGCAGACACAGCTCTGGGGTCAGTGGGTTAACTTAGAGAGTGATTCTGTCTGCGGTACAACTTTACCAGGAAAAATGATTGCTTCTTCCTCTCGAGTACGAGTTAGCAAATCATACTTTTTTTTTTTAATAGCAGCAACTAAAAAATATGTTTCTGCTGCCACCATAACTATTTGTTTAAATAATGCAAATTTATGCTATCAAATTGCATTAAAAATAAACAAGGATGTGCGCAGTCAAGTCTACAAAAGGACAGCTTACAATGAATAATAATTCACGTGACAGTATATTCACAAGAAAATAGCCATGGATGTTAAGTTCTCTTCTTGAGAGAGCTTTAATTTCTGATACAGCTTCATTTTTAGAAAAATCTAGTTAGCTAGGACCTGCCTTAGAAGGTAGGTTCTAGAAAGAAGAGCCTACAGTGGTGAGCCAGAGCATTGTAATGTCCAGCTATGGCTTTTGTCGCCAAGTTCTTTTGTGACCTTGACTTGTCTTTCAGATGCTCAGCACCTCTTAATCGAATTCTGAATGTCAGGAGCCCCCCCCCGTTAACTTTAAATTCCCTCAGAGAATTGTTTCTGCAGTTACTCCCGAGATAGATTTAAGATGCCTTTTTCAGACATCCAACCTGTTGCTGGCTGGTTTTTGCATATCGTAGAGGAATCAGCAATCCTATAAACAGATGCAGTTCGGGTCCCTCCCTGCTCACCTCCTGCTGCCATTCCACTCGCTAATCGGTACAGGTGCTTCTCCTCCAGCGTTCCTTGTTCCCCCAGCAGGGACATCTTCCTCATGTGCTCCCGGGGAGTCATTCTGCAAGGAACTGAATCAGCAGGGCCAGAGTCAGCAGTGTGGGGAACAGAGCAGGTTAGGCCAGTTATTTCTGTGTTTGTGGGTTGTTTTCCGTAGAGAAACTTTCAGGTTTCAGGACGATGCAAACGTTGCCTGTTTTTACTCTGAGTTGTTCGGTGTCCTTGGATCTCACAGTGCAAGGAAAGTCAGGATGTTGGGAAACAGCAGCTCAAAAGGGTGTGATTAAGCCAAAGGCTTTGCCTGCAGTGTCACAGCAGTGACAGGCAGGTATCTTTGGCTTCATTTGGGAATTGTAATAGTTTGGAACCCTCTTTACTGCAAACTGAGTTAAACAGATGGAGAGAAATGATAGAAATGAGCTGTTCTAAAAGACATCCGTCCCTTAGGGCTGCCAAATGCAGCAGAAAAGGTAAAATAACATGCTTTGTAGTGATGAAAACAGGGATAAAACAAGTGAGACTCAGATTAATCACCCATCTATGTACAGGTGAATAAAGCCAAATGAAGGTTAGGAATCTAGACAAAAGAGAGCATTTCCAAGTGTGTCCAAAGAAGAAGGTGACCAGATTAAAAATGATCCTGATACCAGTGCAATGAATAACCACAGTACTCCCTGCTCAGAATTTTGGGTGAATAATCTAAGGCAGGATTATTTGTGCAGACAGGTCCTAAAGGAAGCAAGTCCTGTAACCCAGAGCCTGGATGTTAAAAAGTTATCCTGTATGGAATGCTTTAGGCTGAGGGGTTGGCAGAGGGAGCAGACCAGCTCCAAAAGCAGCAGCAGGGGCACCTGAGCACTCATTTAAACCCAGAGTTCCACAGCAAATTATTGATTTTTATTTTTTTTATAAAGTAAGTTGAAAGTAAGGACTTGTATTGCCATCCCCGTTTAGCTCTGAGGAGATGGACTCTTTCTGTCCTCTGAAAGAAGGAAGATGTAATGCTTGAGTGTTCTCATCCTGCAGATAGAGAGTCACAGCTCCACGAGCTCAGCCAGCATTTGGTAGAGGAATCAGTGAGGGAAATGCAAAGACAGGAACACTGTTCATTATCGAAAAATCAGCTGGAAGCCAAATCCCCTATTTTGTTACCCAAGCCATTTATAACTTAGATTAATCATTAGAACTTCTTTTGTTGCCTTTGCCCTATCGATGAGTTGAAACCGAATTAAGGGAAAGCTCTCAATCTAATTCACATTTCTGAGGAATTTACCATTTCCTTGGTACGGGGAAGACACTTGGTCTGAGCCTCAAAAAGAGTTTTCCAAAAGGTAGACAGGTGAGTCATTTCAGCAGTTCAGACTGAGAGCAGAGGCTGCACTTGGACCACCCCACTGGTGCTCCCTCAAACTAAAAAAATTCCTTACATTTGTAAACATAACCGCTTGATTCTGTGTTGGTCAAGATTCAGGTCTCCCTGGCAGCAGACACGCTGTCCAATCCAAGACTAGCACCACGTCCCTTGTTCTTGCCACAGGTATTATCCAAACATGTGCTGCTGGATATATTTCCATTTGCCTTCTTCTTTTTTTTTTTTTTTTTTTTTTTTTTTTTTTTTTTTTTTTTTTTTTTTTTTTTTTTTTTTTTTTTTTTTTTTTTTTTTTTTTTTTAGGATACTTTAGACTTAAAGCGATTTAGGATGCTGGGGCTTCATGAAGAGCATTTGAGCTGCCAAAGTGCTTCTGAGCTGCTAAAGCATTTTAAAGCTCAGTCCTAAAGCGATTTAGTGCTGAACTAAAACTTTTCAGCAGCTCAAAAAATAGGTGCCAACTGGGATGATGGTATTTGCCACACCACATTGTCCAGTCAGCCATTTAGGTGGTTTCTTGTCGTGGATAAGTGACTGTACTAAATATTCTGCAAAATAAACTGCAATCCTAAACTTCGTGCTGACCTCATTACAGCCCGGCCTTTGGCCTCTGCCTGGCGCATCTGAGCAGAGCAACCTGATGCACCTGAAGATGTCAGTGCTTATTGCAGGGGGATTGAAATAATATCTTAAAGGTCCATTGCAACCCAAATTATTCTATGATTCTGTGCAAAGAAAATATCAGAGTTCTAGGTAGACATAATAGAAAAAAAAAATCTAGTTTTTAGGCTTTTTTCTAGTAAATCAGAAAAAAAACACACCAACCTTAAACACTAATATTAACACTGACAAAATTTTGTCTGTCACATGACTAAGTTGTACCCCTTTTGCTTTGTAGGAACTGCTGGATTGCATCAATCCACTGTTTTAGTCACAGTGGTGAATATTCTGTATTCTGGGGAATATGTCCCTGTGTGGGCAAAAGACACCCAGGTGAAAGACTTCCTTCATCGGGCATTCCTAAAACTTTTACACTTGCCCCTAAAATCACACCTAAAATCAGGTTGTTCAGCTTTGAAGTGTAGAATCATGGCAACCCTAGTGGGAGAAGACCCATCTTCCACTCAAGCTCTCCTTACTGCTTCCATTGACCCAGTTTTTGAATCATCGTGAGCCAAAAGGAGGGGTTGATTCCTTAATGAGGTTTTTCACTGGAGTTGCTTCATGACATCATTGGTGTGATAATCAATCCTTTTTAACTTAGCTTGGATTTTTTCTCAGATACATAAAAATAACTCTGTCATTTGTGATAAAAAATTGCCATGTTTTTTCTACCAGAATTATAATCTACTTCTCCAAGTTGAATGGCAGAATACCAGTTTGGTTCAAATTTAACACAAAGGCTGTGTTTCATATGCATATGTTATCTATATTAAATTATTTCCTAATTTCCCTGAATTTGTTGTTCAGGGAAGTATTGAATTGATCAGGTAGGATAAATAGTTAGCTTAATAACCTCCTATAAAGACTTGTATGTAACTCTGTGTCTGGAGGAGGTACTGAACTCGACCAAACTATGTTATTCCATTTGGAAAAACACCTTTTTTGATTACTTAGCTATGGTTCTGCCTGGCAGGTCAAATTTAGGGTACTCAAGGCTCAGCCTATTTTCATAAGAATGGTGATATTAGAAACCAGACCAGCAAAGCCCCTGTGAGGGAACAGGGAAAGTATAGTTGTGATACATTTATTAGCTGGGATTTGAGGGCAGCTCAAAATCTGCCATCAGGCTTCATATAAATTCATACCCACCAGCTGTCCAGTGGTAGATTCATATATGGCTCTGCCCTGATCCTATTGCACAAATCCTGGCTGTACAGCACATTACAGGGATGAAGACAAGTTAATCTCTACTTTTAGAGTTTTACCCTCAGCAAACCCTTCTTGGCAGCAGGCAGAACCACTCACCCAGGACTAATTCTGTCTCAATTTATTAGATGAGAAGTGGCAAGACACGAACTTCATGAACCACAAGCGTTTGCAAATCTAATCGTGCCACCCTGCAGTTCCAAAGTGTCTGTGCCAGGCTGTGTGTCCATGGTGTTAATGGCACTGGCAAAAGGCAGGGTAGTTTTATGTATAATATAGGCCCCTTGGAAGACTTGGGTTTTTTTTAGCTAAATGCATTTAAGTTTCATTAACTAGTACTGCTTTTGTTTCCATCAAGCACGTCGAATTAGCATTTTTTAAAGTCAGCGTTTAGTGTAACCTCAGCAGTGGCTCCACAGGCTGTTTGGAAGCTGAGTATGACAGTTAATCCAGGTCAGAGACATCAGTCAAACATGTCAACATGTAGCCATGCTTATGACTGAAATCATGCATTGTCTCATTTGTGTTTCCACTGGCTTCCTTTTTAGAAAAACCTCTCCTGATTACTTGAGAAATCAAGTGCTGTTTAAAGAAATAGATAAATATTCCAATATTATTAATACTCCTAATGGCATTATCTGTAGGATCAAGGGTTCTTGCTCTAAACCTATGCTAAGAGTCACAAAACTAGAGACTGTCATTATTCCAGAGTCCACAGACAACAAATTAAATGACTTCTGGAGAGCAAAAAAGCAATTATATTAACATTATGTCACAGAGGAACATGAATATGCCTTCTTGATTGGGGTAAGGTGCCACTGGAGAGGCTGTGGGGCTGGATTCTAATCCCAGATACGTGGGCACAGACTGCTCAGAGACCGAGATTAGAGTGTAATCCTAAAACTGGATTGAGAACGATACATTGCCTAAAGAAAGGAGAATAACTATATTTACACTGTGTGTGTCAGCCAGCAGAGTTTGCAGTGCATGCCTTCACACATTTGAGTGTTCCCCCATTCCTAGCCCAGCTCCTGGGGAAGATTGCAAGCAGCAATCACCCTTTCTGGCTTTTAAACACCCTGATCTCAGGAAGCAGCCAAGGCTTAGTACTGGCAAACTCAATCCTTCGGGAACTAAGCTGGGTTCGTAACAGGAGCTCATCCTGTTCCCCCTGGAATGGCTGAAGGCAAAGGGAAGCTTATTCCTGCCTGCCACTGAGGCAACAGTGATGGACTAAAACCAGGGCTGGAGATGCCTTATGCTGAGCACAAACACACACTGAGATCCCAGCTGGGGTCACACTGAGGGCTTGAACTGTGCCTGTTAAAAATCTGAGTACAATAACCAAGCAAGAGCTGGTAAAAATAGTGGCTGTAGAGGGGAAAGTGTGAGTGTGCACGTGGATGTGCCATTGCTATTACATCAGTTATATACACAGAGATAAAAGCATGATGTCATTTGTTTTCCCTCTGGGTTTAATTCATAATTAGGGATGACATTTGAAACGTTATCCTCTTGTCTTTGATTTTTTTTAGAGGCCTAAAGATTGCGAAATATGGCTTAAGTGGGATCAGTTAAAAGGAAACTAAACTCTTTTTAGTAATTTTAATTTTAAAGCATAAAAAATAGGGTTTTATCTATCTATCTATCTATCTATCTATCTATCTATCTATCTATCTATCCATCTATCTATCTATTAATGCTGGAAATGGAAGTCTGGGGTGGAAAGCTTTCTAATCATTAGAGGGCAAGGTTGGTACTTCCAAATGAAATGCAGTTGAATTTCAGTGGGATTTATGTCTCACTTTAACATGAAATACTGGTGCAAATGACAACTCTCCCAGTGCCAAAAGAAACCAGGTAGTGGAAAGAGAAAAGAGTTTTAGGAAAGCTATTTAAAACTCTTCTCATGTTGCAACTCTTTAACTTCACTGGCTAACTAAGAGTTTAAATCTAGAAAACTTATACTGGATCCTCAGGAACTGACCCTAAAGGGTCAGGATATTAAAAACTGCAGTAGGATCCTTTGGATTTCCCCAAATCCTCCAATAAAACAGAGAACTGCATTTGATGTGTCTTAGACCACTAAGGTAAATCAAGATGGTGTGGGTTTTCATCACTAATCATTCCAGGTCAGCTTTCTTTGTTACAAAGCAAGAGACAGTGCACACTCATCTGAAAAAAATACCTGCAGGTATATTAAAATATGTGTGAGTCACACATGTCAGATACTAAACCTGCTATTGTTTTATGAATTCATGTATGAAGTCACATATTTTAATACAAACTTCTTCCCTCCACGAGATTAACACGTGGAATTGCACACCTGAGCCTGTAAACAGACAATGAAGTCAGCACCTCAAACAGACGGAAGGTTTTCAGCTGCAGTTTGAAGGAGCAGCCCATGATGAAGTTATCTGAGTTGGGATTGCCTCCCTCTCCCGCTCTTTCCATACCCCTGGGGCACTGTGGAGATCTGGCAATTCACCTGTTGTATAAATAAGGAACTTGAATGTTTAGCTCTGAGGGCAATATAAGAGTGCCCAAGCCTTTCTGCAGCTCATTCCATGCACAGGTTCGGATAATAACAAGCTGTAAGGAACCCTCATCACATTATGACGTTATTTTTCAAAAATATACCCCGCTGCATACACTGGTGTTCCACAAACTGCCAGCACTGGGGTTTGTTACGATGGCTACACACACAGCAAAATTTTCACTGGGTAAATCTACTGTGGGTTCATCAGACTAAACGAGCCAAATATATCTGTGTGATGATGGCCTTGATTAATTCTGATTGCACACTCGTTTAGAAAATCCTCTGCTCCAGGAAGTCTCTGTAAAATGTTGAGGTTTTTCTACTGTACTTTAAAAAGATAAATTATCACAAAGATTAAGGTAGATAGATAGATATTAACAACCAGCTAGCTTTTAAGAATGCTGTGCTACAGTTGGACAACGCAGTGAAACATTGGTGCTTATATATTAAGCGACACATTCTGTATGCAAAGTTTCCTACTAAAATACTGAATATGCAATGACAAGGCTTCCCAAAATAAAATCCTCCATTTGCAAAACAGATCTTTAAGTATTTCTAAAATGATCGAGTTTATACCATAAAAAATTCAGCGTTTGCGCCCCAATACACAGAATTATTTACCCACAGGAACACACAGAGCAGATTGCTGAGAAATCAGAATATAGCCAATCACATAATTTACTTTCCTGCATCCCCTCTGCCTGTTCCTAACTCTGCCCTCTGCACTCCAGCACTGCTCTTACGTAAAATCACCATCAGCAAGTTTGACCTGCTCCGTTTCTGTCGCCAGACAAGACTTTCCAATCATAATCTGAAAGATCATACACCCCTTGGTACTGTTAACAGGTGTTGCCTCACCATTTACACAAAAAACCAGCAGGTTTTGTTATATGTATACTTACATCTATTGTGCAGACCTTAGTTTTGGGTAAATGAAGACACCAGGAGCATCCAGGGGGGTGTGACTCTGCTGTGAGTCCTCCTTTCAGGCTGCCTCAGCAACGTGTTTGGCAGCTTTGGAAACACATCGAGATTAACGTGTCAAAAACTGCCTTAACTAACGCTGCCTTGACTTTAAATACAAACTGAACTTGTCTTGATTAGCCCTCATCCCCGCTCCTAAGCCCTCCCCACTCTGACATCACAAGCTCTTCTCCAATGCCATCCCCTAACCAGGCTGTAAAAACATAATTACATGAAGAGCACTACACTGAGCTGATAAACCTATTTCACATTTAACCTGCTAAGCTGTTGTTAGCCTTTAAGATGCTTGATGCATTCACTTGAAATCTTCCTGTTCTGACAAGAAATCCCAGAGAGGGTTTGCAGTCGCCTGGCTCTGACTGTGGCCTTACCCATTCACACTGATTTTTTAGGAATGGTGCAGTTCTGACCAGGGCCAAGCAGTTATCCCAGAAGGGTGATATCCCAGAGCTGTGTATCCCGTGGGATTGGGGGGAGCTGCAAGGTGGAAATCCCGTTAAGCACCTTGTGAGGCTAACACAGGGATCAGATGGTTATACTGCTCAAGCCGGAGAGTCACTCTTTAATTCTCACTGGCCAGAGTTTGGCTCCCAGAACCAGTTCCTACAAATGGCAGGGTTGGAAATGCCAGGGAGTGCTCAGTTTCTCCCAAGACCCCTGTCAGCTGATGGTACAACAGTGCTGATGTTTGTTAATCCTTGGACACCTGCCTCGAGTTCAGCAGGTGCTCACTGCAACAACTCAAAATTGTCCCTCACCTTCTCTCAAACACTAAACCAGTGCCTAAATCTGGAGAAAATGGGCTCGTTGCCACTGAAAATCACTCTCAGGGAAGTGTTATTGTTAGCAAAGGGCTGTCATTCTGCTACAGTTCAGCACATCCTCCCAGAAAACAGACCAATTTTTTATGACACAACACAAAATACATATGCAGTATCTAAGATGGGATTTTTTTTTTAAGTGACTGTGGCTCTCTAAGTATTTTTGCTGCAAATGTCATTGTGGCTCTTTTGTTGCTCTCTGGACATTCTTTGCAAAGAAGAAAATCAGAAACATTGCTTAAAAAAAATACAATAGTAGGTTTTAAATATTATTTTAGGACTTCCTTTAAAAAAATAACTAGAGAATAGCTAAAATAACCTGGGAATAAAAGGCTTAAAGATAATTTTCAGTTTGTGTTGAGTCCACTCCACTCAGTCTGAAACTGCCTACAGAAACCTGTGACTTGATATGTAATGAGCAGGTACAGTCTTGAAATAAGTTGTTCTGCTGGAATTTTTTGAGACTGTCTGGGTGAAGTTGAAGAAAATGCTGTGTAAGATAATAAATATCTTACTCAAATAAATTAAAAACAAAGTCTTGCACCAGCATCCATTTTTCATCAGATGTTTCAGTCTGTGTGAATGACATTTCAGAAAAACCACAAAAATTTTAACACTGGCAAAAATTAATTCCTGAGGTAGAAACAAACCCAGGAGTATAATAAAGATACATGTTTATTTTTTCCTGTTTTACCTCATGAGTTGTGGGCAGTTTAGGTTCTATTCCAAAGCTGAATTAAGAGCGAGGAGACTCTCTCCATTAATTGTCACTTGACATTTTATTAGCTCTGATTTGGGCCAGAACTTTTCTTTGTTCCCTTTTGACAAAGTCAGTGACGGACCTGGCTCAGCTGATGGAATTGTATCAGTCTTTAAAGATGGAAGGCAAAAATTGTATCAGATCATTTTATTACTGGTTCAAGAATTATGCTGGTTGTCAAAATGCAGTGCTGGAATGGATTTGTACGAGTAGAGAACTGCTACACTGGAATCTAAGCAGGTTTTAATCCACTGTTCCTAAACACTGTCTGTCACAAGTGAGGAATCTCTGAAAGACTGATAATCCCTATTTCTTCTCCTTATCAAACCTACTGAAGCAAGATAAAAATCTACTTAACTGCACTTCAGTGAAGACAAATTTCCGTATAATGAAATCAACTGGACTGATACAGAACAGAGGTTTGGAGAAACCAGGTGGATTACACAGCTGCCTCATTCCCAGTGGAAATCTGGCAATTAATCAGAGAGAACTGAAGCCAAACTTTAGATCAAAAAAAAGCCACTAAATTTTGTTTAGTGTGGCTGATCTCAATTCCAAAAGCCAGTGAGTGAATCTCAGTGATGAAATAGGGCAAACCATCCAGATCCTTTGGAAATTAAATTGACCAAATGTTGTATGTGGAAAGAAGACTGGATTTTACGTGTCCATGAATCAAAACCCTTGGAAACCATACAACTTGAGGTTTCAAAGCCCTGGGTTTTTTTGGTTTTTTTTTTTTTTTTGTTAACATGGTATAAAACAAGACTAACATGTTTTGGTCAAAACTTTTAAACTTGCCACATGTTGAAAGAGCAAAAATTAAGTTACCATTTCCATGAATGCACATCAGACATAATGGAGGCTGCACTGTCATATTCATGCCATGTATGGAATTTCACTTTGTACATGCCTTTTTATATTGGAGTAAAAATTAACAAAGCAAACCATAACAATACACACACTTTATGCCTCTAATTAAACCATTTCATGACAGACATTTTCCTATTTACCTGTTTAGCCATTTTTTTTTTTTTTCATTACTCTATGCATGGATTTCGGGTTTATTTTGATCTAACTTTTGAAATAACAGCCAGAATGCAGGGATCAGGTGCTGTCATTTAGGATTACCCTAAAAATGCTTTACAACCAGCTCCTGGAGGTGCATGAACTTGCTCTCTGCCAGCACACCCCGAGGCTGAAGTTGCACACAATGCAGCGGGCAGTTGTGCTGAACTCTCCAGCCCCATCCTACCAGATGGTACCGTATGGAAGCACCACTGATCCTGTGACTCTGCTGGTTTGTAATTAGGTTTCTAGTAATTAATATAGTTTGCAGGCCTTGCGTGAACTCCGCAGATTGTCCATTCATGTAAATGATTAACTGCAAGGTGGATTAATTTTCCAGACTGAAAATCTTCTCCGTTAGTCTTGTGTATTGTGAGAGAGAATGAAACATTGAGTTCCTGCTTGTGTAGCTCCATTTCAAAAGGAGTTACTTGATATCGGCGTTAAAAATCTCTGCATTGAGGATATAAATACACATTTGCTGCCATAGATCTTTTAGTCTTTACTTTTATGGAATTCAAAATGCATATTCAGTATGGATGAGTAGTTGGAAAAAAATCTAATTACCATTGCTAATATTTAATAGCTCATAGGGTAAATTCTGGCTTTGAAAAAAAGGAATATGTTTTAGAATTCTAAATTTAGAGTCCATCCAGCACAGGTCACTCTCCTGGGATCCCAGAGTGGCTGGGCTTGGAAAGGACCCTAAAGACCATCTCATTCCATCCTCATTGCCATCCCCACGGCAGGGACACCTTCCACGAGACCAGGCTGCTCCAAGCCCTGTCCAACCTGGCCTTGAACCTGGCCTTGTCCTGCCAAGTGTGCAGCCCCCTCAGGGCAGGCAGAGCTCACTTTTGCTTGCTGGCACCAGAGAGTCATAACTTCACTTTTTGTCATGTTTTAAAGTATTAAAGTACAGTGAAATGTCAAAATCTTCCTCAACCTTTCCACCCACGAAGTCTAACAGAGTTTAGGGGGCTGTTTAAGGTTACTCAATACACATTTACCAACCCAAGGGTTTAGCTGGCTTTGTATTTTCCCAGTGCCTTCTCAAACCCCTCCTGTGAGCACTCTATGGTTGTCCATAAATATGGAATAAAGTGGTTGGATTTAGTTTTCATTTCATTTCACACAGTGAAATGTATTTTAAATGGCTGCCTCAGGAACTACTGAGGCTGCTGGGCCATTAAAATCAGAGGGTTGAATATTTATTTTGAGGGAAAAGATGAGGATACTCAAACACTTTGGATCAAACTGAATCCCCAGGCGTGCCCACTGATCTGGGAAGTCTGGAATGAGTTTGCTCCAGGGAAGTGTCAATGTTGTACAATATCTCTGAGAGTGTAAATGGGAAAAAAAGTGTTTATCCAGAGGGCAGCACGCTGCTGATCTGTACCTGGAAGCCTGAGCTGTGTTTCCTAACCCTGGTTCTGCAGAGCACTTCCCAGTGAGTGCAGCTGTGTCCATTCTTCCTTGGGAATTGCCATGGAAGCAAACAAAGGTCACGCTGTTACTCTGTGCCACAGGACTCTAAATATCAAAAATCCCTAGCAGATAAATACTCAAATCATTAATTTCTATATAAATATTGGGCCAAGTGCCTCTCTGGTAGAACTGCAGCATTTGCAAGGCAGCAAGGACGTGTTCAGTCCAGTGTGTTTGGATTCTGCATTATTTATACCAGATGCTTGGGGTTTTGTTTTCCTTAATGGATAATAAGGGTCATCCCAAACAGAGTTGTTACTTTGCTTGGGTTTCATTGAAAGAGACACTACTAAAGGGAGAGGAAATCCCCAAAATGATACTTGGTGATTAAGTACATAGAATATAGGATTTCGGTGTTTGCAAATCCTTTTTTTCAAATGAACTTGTGGCACTAATCCTCTAATGGCATTATTTCTTTGGAATATATGCCGGATTAAGGAGTCACAATGAGGCAAAGTACAAAAATCCACATTAATCTCTCACTGATGGATGCTGTGTGGGATGCAACTTTAACTGTTTTGTTCCAAAATTGGTTGTGTTCCTAACCTTGCCCCAGGCCCGGACAGAGGGCAAGAGTGGATATAAACAAGTGTGACACATGGGCAGATGGTCCCAGCCCGGTTAACTGGATAGAGAGGGGAGGGCGTTCATTCCTTTTAAACTCCAGAGGCTCAGCCTGCCCCGGGAGTGCTGCAGGAAGCAGACACAGGTCTGGGGAGGCAGGGGCAGGACACCTGCTCAGGAGTGTGTCAGGGAGGGGACAGACACAGCAGAGAGCAGCGCCTGGCTGTCCTGATGTATGGTGTGTCCCCAGCACAGCCTGTGGCAAAGCTCTGCTCAGGTTTGCAGCCCAGTGCAGCCTCCTCCCTCTCATTAACTGCTTTGTTCTGGGGTAACCCTGTTGTCCCCCCTTCCCTCACAGCTGATGTAAAAAAGGTAAAGATTTGCTTTCTACGAAGAGGAGACACTGTGGAACTGCATTTCCCTTCTCAGTGAATTACAGGTGGTCTGTGAGGTGGTGTCACTGTCACTCAACAGCCTCCAGTGACGAAAGACTTTCTGCATGGGCAGCACATCACCTGAAACGCTGATGTCAGACTGGGCTAGTTAGCCCAGCCCAACCACTGTAATTGGTGCTTAACCTGCTTAAGGATTTCCCCAGTTTCAGGGGACAGAGGTTATCAAACATTCCCACTCCACATTCTCACTGAACTGCAGTGGGCACTGAGTGCCTTGGGCCAGGAGAGCCTGGCACGTGTTCAGAAATACAGGTTGCTTTTCCCTGCTTCATCCCTGGTCACTCTGTTGTTAAGCACAAGTAAAGAGCTGCCAAATCCACCAAGTTCTTTACTGACACAAGTGATTGGGATTTTCCATAGCCTGCAGAGCTGAGATGCCTGAACTTGTGAAGTGAAAGAGCACACAGGGAGTGATCCTTCCCAGGGGGGATACAGGTCTGGAGTGAGATTTTAGTTTCAGAAACTGGGACAGGACAGTCCTGCAGGGAAAGATGGTTGATTGCAGTAGGTTTGTGCAGTTCTCCCTGCTGTAAATGTTTCCCAGTGTGACACTTCTCATGGGCATGATGTTCACTCTTTAAGTTTTTCTATTCTTAATCTTATCCTTTGGGTCCTTGTGCCCTATTCCACCCCAGGAGAATCATTTTTGCATTGACACACTGAGTCAGGCCTGTCCTCAGGGCTGGTGTCTGCTCAGCTGCTTGCAGTGCAGTCATTAGTGTTGTTTACCAGCTTTATCATTCCCCACCAAAATCACTCCAGTTCCCATATGTCTTTAGTGTGCACATATCCATGGATGGCCCCTTGTGCTTAAGGAAGTATAAATTATATTGCAACAGGTGCAGACAAAGGTGAGCAGGAAATGATAAGGGAAGTTGAGAGTTTGCCATACGAGGGGAGACAAGAAGAGTTGGGCTGGTTTAGCCCACAGAAGGGAAGACCTCGTAGATTGAAAAGGATTAGCAAGGCTAAAGAGATTCAGCATAAATGGCCATTTTATGGTTAAGGTAGGAATTGTAGGATTCTCCATCGTGGCAATCAGACTTCAGGGCAGACAGACAGACAAAAAAAAGATATAATGAATTTTGAGGTATGTGTCCATATAGGGTGTGTCCAGTGATTGGTTTGTAATGTTGTATCCTGATGCTGCCCACAAACAGGTTGCAGTGGATGTTGCAGTGTGACCCCTCCTCTCGTGTCTCCAGTTGCCCCAAAATGAACAGGAGTGCCCTGGTCCTCTGGATCCCTTTCCTTACTGGACTGTGCAACATCCTGCTGACAGCAGGGCTCTGCTCAGCCTCCAGCACTATTTCTGACCACTATGGACAAAAGGGGTGGGAAAACAAAGAGCTTTTCTCCAGGTATTCTTGTAACCTGATCTACAGGGTGACTCAGCCCCTCCCAACAACAGCTGTCTCAGGGAGGTGCAGCGGTTTGGGTGCAGCATCGAGGGCTGCGCTGCCACTTCCTGATTTCTGCCTTGGGAGCGATCGCAGCTGGGACATGATCAGAGCATTTACATGGACTTCTCAACTCTCCCCAGGAAACAGAGGCCAGGGCCAGCAGGCTGATTTTGGGACACGGTGCAGAGGAACAGAGGCATTGGGGGAGTGCACTCACACGGCTTGTGCAGAGCTGCTGCTGTCAAACTGATGAAGGCAGGAACTCGGGAGAGAAAACTACATGGAAAGTTCCTCTTAAGGAGAGGAGAGAGGTTTTGTGTGCGTCATGGCTCACCTCTCCTGCAAACCCTGAAAGTGCTGTGAAACGTGGAAGGGATCCTCAAGAGAACCGATGGAAAAGACAGGTATGCTCTTTGTCTGAAATAATACCACTCTACAGCGTGAAATCACAGCCAGGGTCAGCAGGATTGCTCTGCAGCTCAGGAACTGTGCACGTACATCTCGGCACATTGGTTTGTATCAGCTCTGGGTTTACCAGAAATACAGCTGTGACAACATATTAAGAGCCAGACTTTAAACAGTGCATCAGCTTTCTGTAAGTGCTCTGCCCTTAAAAACTTGTATCATGGCAGAAAACTTCCAACGCAATGAGAACATGTACATAACATATATGCACATCAGTATATATACATATATAATCACATTTTTAAGTATACACAAAGTACATGTATATAAAAATTCCACTTGCTTTAATTTTGAATTCCCCCCCTCCCCTTGCTGTGATAGCATGGAAACCATCTGTGCAAATCACGGGGTTTCTGATACTTCTTCATGTGTTTCTCTTTTTGGGAAGGGGTGGCGGTGACATCCCCTGTAACTGATGGTTACTGGAATGACCGAGTTCGCGCACTCTGTGAATGACCGCAAATTGTGGAGCGAGTTCCGAGCGCGGGTCTGTGCTGGGGAAGGCGGAGTCTCTGTGAGCTCAGGAATCCATTCACGAGCTGGGCTGTGTTACAGGGTCGGGAGCTGAGCGGTGTTTGTTCTCCTACAGCCGATGGCACTCGTTAAAAGCATGTTGTGTGTGTGTTAAAAGCATGTTGGGGGGGTGGGGGAGCAAATACTAGAATTCCGAAAGACCATCCAATTAATGTTTAGAGAGAAACAGAGCAGCTTCAGAATCACTGGCTGATGCTACAGCTTGTGTAGCAAAAAAAAAAAAAAAAGAAATAAGGAAAGCTGTATTAATTACAGAGTCAAACTTTACTGTGCCTGTGAAGTAGTGACCAAAACTGAGGTCACTGAACTGTTCCAAACAAGCTCCCTGGGAGTTTATTTTCTTCCAGCAGTGACACATTCCCAGTGTCCACAGACATAATATCTGGTTGATTTTGGCACTGTTGCTTCAGCTTTGCTCTGAGGTTGCTGGGGTGTTCAGCCTGGTCAACTAAACAGTGCTGTCTGTTATTAGCATAAAGGACACAGTGGTGAATTCTCAGGGCCATTAGGAAAGAAGGTAAGCAAGAGTGAACGCTACAAAAGCTAATTCTGTGTCTGCTGATCCCCTGGAAGCTGACATGCTGAACGGCCAGGATAAGCAGGAAGAGGACACCCCAAAGAGTTCCCCGTTTGACTTTGTTATAAAACAGTTCCAAGGAAAGAGTTGTGCTCCTGAGAAAGGGAAAGAGCAGCCTTCAGCCATCAAAAAATTCTTCAGGGGCTTTGACTTTGGGAAATCTGAAGGCAAGGACAGAAGGGAAATTGAAGAAATCAACAACTCTGGAGCTGATGATCAGAGTGAGAAGGAAGATCTCTCTGTAGAAGGTAACGCTGGGACAATAATGAAATATATGTGCATATGTATATATTTTAATTTCATAAAAAATCAGTTGCTTTTTTTTTTTGCTAGCCAAAATCCTGTATTTGCTCCTTACAGCTTATCTTTTAACCAAGATTTACTTCTGAGTGGGACATTATCAAGGATGTCCCCCCTAATTTGATAGGTGCCAAGCAAGGAGTAAGATCCATGTTGCTGAGGAGGGGTAGAGCTTTTGGGTGACCTCTCTCATGGTCTCCCACGTGAGAGGTCAGTGCTGATGTCACTCATTACTTGCAGAGCTCATTTGGTTTCCAAGCCAAGCTTTGAGCAGTACCTTGGCTTGTTGTGTTTAGGATGGGTCTCTGTCCATCCTGCTGTTAAAGCAATCTGAAGACAAGAAGAGCAGATGTTTCCTTCCACTTGGCACTGGGGAGGGAAAGGAAAAGCCTTGCCATGGCAGCCTCAGGCAGGTTTTACACCTTTTGTGAGTCCCAGAGGTAAGCAGGGCCCTATTTCTTTGTTGCTCAGATGGACACTCACATCTCGTTTCTGAAGCGGAGTCCCCATCTGGTGAGCAGAGATTTAAGCAGTTCATGCAGAAACTGGGGAAGAAACCCAACAGCAAGAATCTTGATCTAAATAACTGTGCATTGAGTGCAGAAGATGTAACAGAGCTGGGTAAATAAACATTTTATTCAACTAATCACTTCATACCCTTTTTTAATTCTTATTTGCCTGTTCAGTTATTCACTTCTTCTTTCCCTTTCTTTTATACAGGCCTGGCTTTATTTAACATTTCATCTGGTGGTCCCAGAGAAATAATTATTAATAAACTATATAATTTAGGTAATATATACAAATATAAAACTTATACAGGTCTGTGAAGCAGATGAATGTCCTTACGCTCAAACTACAGATAAGAAAACTGAGGTACAAATTGTCATGGCTTTATAATGCTTTATTGGTACAGAAAACATCTCAGTATTAATATGTATTGACATCCAGAGTGAGCAGAAACATTTAAATATGCCTTGCCTTTCCTTTGCTTTCCTTGCAGCTTCTTTACTGCCATTTCTCCCAGAGCTGGAAGAGATCAGCCTGTCCTGGAATGGTTGTGTTGGTGGGACTCTGAAAGCTCTCACTGTGCACCTTCATCACGTGAACCTGTTAAAAGTCCTTCGGCTTAACAACTGCAGGCTGACAGCTGAGGATGTCATCTCCTTAGGTACAGGATTTCATTTACATTTACTCCCAGACAGCTTGGGGCTGCTGTAATCCATCTCATCTCTTCCTACATCCCACTCCTGCTGCTTCCACCCTGGGCTGTGTCAACTCCTGCTGTGAAACAGCAGAAACTTGGGCTTAGGGGTGACCTTACACCTTCAGGTACCTGTGCCTAGTTCATTCCTCAGGCTGTGGAGCTTTCCCACTCAGAAGGGAGCAGAAATCAGTGCTGTTTCCAGTTTAGATCAGTATTTTTTTGGCTAGCTGTGGTATCTAATTGTAGACTGAAGAACTGAAGCAGAGTCAGTCAGAGTAGGGGCAGCTCAGCTCTTCAAGCTGCAGGACAGATGAGTGCTCATCACGAAAACCCCTGTGGTCTTTCAGAGGAGAAAAACCAGAAGTGGTGCCTCAGAACTTCATGACTTGGGTTTTTTGCAAGCCTGGGAGAAGCCCATCCCTCTGCTTCTTTCCTTGGAGTGCCTGCACCCTGCTTTCTGCCAGGCATGAGGTTTAAAGGGTGTAAAGGTGGTGTTCCACACTCAGTTCTGACACTGAGTCACTCTGGGCCTGGACTTTACTCTGGGGTGGATCTGTGGTTTGTATCTAAAAGAAGGACAAACTCAATCAACCAGGAATTATAAAAGTTACTGCTTATTTTGCAAGTTCTAAAACTGGTCTGAGTTAAAAAGCTGGTGTTTGTTTATGTCATTCACATCCAAGCCTTTTCCAGGAAAGGTTCAGAAATAAAATTACATATATGTTGGCAGCTCAAAAGCAGGCCATGTTATCTGCTGGGGAGGAGAAATGCATTCCTCTAAAACCTGCTGAAAATAATTGATCTACTTCAGATGAGGGTGAAATCTGTGTTTTATTTCCTATTATTTTTTCCAAATTGAGTTCATTCTTTTTCAAACCTTTTTCTCATACATTTTTTTTTATCTTTTGAGTTTTATTTGCTATATTTCCAATTGATTTATTCTGTGGGGTTCTTCTGTGCTCTTTCCTTCCCAGATCTGTTTATCCTCTGCAGACACAAACACAAAACTGATCACAGGACTTGAATTTCCGATCCAAATGTGATGCCCTTGACATGAGGAATAACAGCAGTCAGTTTGCATTGATTTTGCCTGTGATTTTGAAAATAACTTGTGTATTTAGGCCAATATTGACTGTTTGACCTTGTCCACATCTATCTGAGGAAATGTGACCTCTTGCATATTCGGTGCATTCTGGTTAGAAATCGGTGTCTCCAATGTAACCAGAATAACCTCTGCTATGAGACTGCTCAGAGCTGGGACTGTGTGAGGTGACAGGGAACCATTCCTGCAGTTACAGCCCTTTATTTATCTTCTGGGTGGAAATTCTGTCTGGAATGCTTCTCCTTCTGTCAAGCAGAAACAGGCTACGCTGCACTTCTCAACTGTAGAGTTGGTTCAGTGTTCAAGACTGAGGCAATAATTTAAAATAAATGCAAAAATAAAAAATAAGACATATCCTTTTCTCTCAAACCTAGATATTCACTTACTGATATAATTATTTTTCTGTTATAATCTTTTGTGAAGAATTAATACTGAAAACACACAGACATGAAGGGGTGTTACTATTAAAATACAGTTCTCAATTATTAGCTTGATGACAAGACTTTAGATCCCAGATTTTTGTGGGACACTTTGAAATTGCATTTGCATATGGTCTGATTGATTGATCTTTCTTGGGAATGAGTTTATGCAAAAATGCATCTGCCTCCCTCCTCTGCAAAGGAAGTTGGGAAGCTGGATTTTACAGTGGGATGTGAGTGTTTCAAAGAAGCACTAACACAGATCACACTGGGCAGATGCTTCAAGCCTGGAAAAAGCTGATTTTTCTGAATGTAATCAAAGTCAGTGCCTTGAAATCATGGGAAAATTAATTCAAGTCACAGCAGTGATCATCTTGCTTCCTTATGAAGTGAGTCAGAAACTCCCCTCAGACACGAAACTTTCACACTGAAGAAATAGTAGTGAGAGGAATTCTTTGCTCCCCTCCACAATGACCTGTGGACACAGCACAGGTTGGAAGTTTGCCAAACAAAACAGGGCAGAACTGTGCAGGACACTAAATTCAGACTCCTCACTTACACTGATTTCCCTCCAGACTGGACTTTTTGGGTCTACAGTGATGTCCAAACAGCCTGATGAGAGTTTGGGAATGTGAATGAATGTCAGGTCTTGTGTGTGCTGTAACAATGACTTGTGATCTGCATTGTTCCTTAGACAACTTGAGATTTTATACAACTTTGCTGCAGGAGCAACAATTCGTTCTACAATTTTCCTGGCAAGACATTTAAAATAAAGTAATTTGAGAATTAAGTGGCTAACCTTCCTCTTTAATATATTTCAAACCTGTATTTTTGTTGGTAGTGAAATTGATACCTAGAATGAATCATCCCGTATTTCTGTTACAGGAGAGGCATCTGAAATTGTTTCTCAGCTTGAAGAACTGGATTTGTCATGGAACGGTAACATAGGTGGAAAACTATCACTGCTGACAAAAAAAGTCCAGAGTGGATGCAAGTTAAAATGCCTGAAAATTACGGACTGTAACCTGACAGCAAAGGATGGGGAATCCCTTGGTATGTGTTGGTGGAGAGTTAATTTATTTCAAGCTCTGCGTTGTAACAGTATTTACAACACTATGTGGGGATTTAATGCACTTTCCTCCAAAGAAGAAAGCTGTTTTCTCCAATCATGTGAGGGAATGTTGAGGAGAACACTCAGATCTAAACCACAGTCTGGCAGCCTCCGGGGTGCTGGATCCTTTGAGACCTTGAGCAAAAGAAGTGTGCCAGAATTTCCAGCACTGATGGCTTAAAATTAAGCAGCTGAATATGTAGCTATCCATGGGATGGGAAAGAAAGCCTGAGAGTCGGGAATTTAGGCTGAGCTGGCAACCACTGACCACTCCTCCCATCTGTCTCTCACCACAGTTTAATCCTGTGTGGTCTTTTTATCTGGGTGTGTGTTTTCAGAGGTGTTTTCTCTGTAAAGAGAAGCCTTTGTGCTCTCATCTCCACCGCAGGAGGCCCACATGTAACATACAATCCTGTGTATTTTCTCTTTGTATTCCTGCTTTTATTCCCCTGTATTTTCCTAACTCCCCATGTATTTTTGCACCTTTATTTTTTCCTACGGTTTTTTCACTGATTTTTCTTGATTCCTATGCAGTCTTTATTTTGCTGTATTTTGGAGGTAGAACAGGAACTGAGTGAGCCTAAACCACATGTACAGGCAAACCCAGCCCATCTCTTTCTGTTTGCCATGCTGCTGTATTTTTCTAGGGTTCATCTGTGTGTACTCCAGACAGTTACCAATTCTAGTTTTCTTTTTTTTTTCCAGCTGAATTTCTAAACGTGATCCCAAACCTCGAAGTATTAGATCTCTCCATCAACAAACACATCGGCTGCAGCGTCAAGGTTATGGCTCAGGATTTGAAAAACGTGCCGGGCTTGAAAGAGTTAAACTTGCACATGTGTGGATTAAAGCAAGACAGCCTCCAGGGCTTAGGTTAGACTTTCTGTTCAGAAAGACTTTCATTCTGAATAAACTGGACATCTGAAAGCCATTTAGGAGAGGCAATGAGGTGGGATTTCGCTGATGGTTTGGCAGCGTTAATGGGCACTCGTTATTTGCTGTTTGAGGATTGATAAAGGGCTACAGAGGCTTTCAGCAGGACTCACATTTATCTGCCCTGAGCTCAAGCTTGTGAAAGTCAATGGGGAGTGTCACCCTCCACACCGTTTATCTCAGACACATCTCAGGGCTGATTAGTGGCTCCCTGGACATGTTTCCTCTTTCCACAGACAGAACAATAGCCAAGGACACAGACAGGCCAGCTCACTTTTAACAGGCTAATCCTGCTCTCCCAGGGAAATCCAAATTCACCATTATCACTTAGAGAGTGCCATATGAAATGGGCTTGTTATCTGTGTCTCTCCCTAGCGGATGCCTCCTGGATAAGGCAAAACAACTGGCATGAATTAGCAGGTCCATCAGCAGTCTGTGCAAAAGGCTGAGGATTGATTGGATATCTGGGGGATGAGCTGGCCTCACCTTCACCTGCTCCTTCAGAGAGGAATGGTGGGGAAGCTTTGCTGCATGAGTGTGTGTCTGCTGTTATCACACTCTGGAGCTCAGTCCCAGAGCTTTGCCTGCCATCCCTTGTGCAAGCTTTGATGGTGAAGTCAATGAATGCCCGTGAAGTAAATGTGAGTGGGGCTGCTGTAGGGCCAGTGACCAGCCTGCCCCTTTTCCCATTGCAGACACTGCTTTCCAGCACCTCGCAGAGCTGAGGAAATTGGACATATCGTGTAACAGAGAGATTGGTGGTGGCTTTAAAGACTCAGCAGCTCATTTGGCCAGCCTGAAAAATCTGGAAGTCCTTGATCTTCACCAGTGCTGCGTCACAGAAGAGGACATGGCCGCTTTGTGTAAGGACATGCTGAGGAAATTCATTAAGAATCCAGGTTTCGCCTTCTGAAAATATCTTAAAGACAGAAGGAATTCTGCCTGGCAGAATAGCTGATCTCAGTACTTCCTTCAGCAGGCAGTTCTGGAAGTGCAGGGTAGGGGAATAGCTCTCTTGATCAGTATGAAATGGTATTTCTGCTGAACCAAAGGAAATCTCAGAGTGTCTGATCCCACGTGGAATTAAGAACCTGAATCCACCATGATTCAGACCCTCAATGGGACTGTGGGAACTGCCCCTAAACGCTGCTTTTTTTTGGTAATCAGTAATTGTGGAAGTAGCCAGGGACAGTTCCTCCACTGCTGTGAATTAGACAGACCCAAGGTGTGTATGTGCATGGAAAAGCAGCTGCTTAAAACTCTCCTGGTGAGCTGCACACCCAGTAGAAAGTGATTTTAGGAGATTGCTGCTGCTCTGGTTTTCTCCAGGTTGAACTGATCCAACTATAAACACTGTTGGGAAGAAAAGGGCAGTTCCCAATGAATTTGTAAAACATTGCCCACATCTTCTTTTCCGCGATAAAGAAGATTATTTGAAAAGCTGCCTATTATGCACTGGAAAATATTCATTAATAGTAGTAGCAGTCGTGATTTATTTTTAATTTATTGAATAGAGAATAAAAGCATTAAGAATGAAGTTTCAGTTAGCAAGGAAGACATTTGGAAATAATCCCCATCTCATTTAACGTTTAATTAATGTTTCTTCACCTAGAAAATTTCCTGGAAGCCACGTTCTGACAACCTTCCCCACAGTGTGGAATACCTAATTCCTTGAACATTCTTACTGAAAATGACAAGGCTATTTTGGACTAAAACATTACCATGAATTTGAGTGTAAAAACTTGGCCTTGGCTTTTGGATTGATTTATAAAAATTATGTCAGGCAGGTATACAACTACACATTTATTGTGAATAGGTGACTGTCTAATAAATACCTGATGTTTTCATAGCCCAGGTGATACCTTTACTCTCCAGTCTTCAAGAGCTGAATTTATCCTGGAATAAAAGTGTAGGAGTCTCATCTGATCCTCTCCTGGGCCGGCTCAGGTTTCTGCCCAGGCTGAAATCTGTGGCCATCAGCAACTGTGGTTTAGGTGAAGAGTCGCTCTCATCACTAGGTAGGAATGTTCTTTAAAGTGTGTCTGGGTATCCCTGGGGGACAAAGCACCTCATTCTCCTTTGGCTGAACTCCAAGGATCATGGTGACACTGTAAAAAAAAAAAAATGCCTGTGATCAAACCAGTTCCCCCATTCTATCTGACTGCATGAAGTCTGATAGTGAGCTTTTCTATATTGCCTGATTTGGGGGGGGGATAAAGGAACTCATGGTTTTATGTCATGCTGTAATTCTAGTTGGGATGTACCACTTCCTTTGCAGTTGGGTGGGGCAAAGTTTGGACTGAGGGTTTTTCCCCTCACTGCAGGTGAAAGCTTCAGTAGAAACTTTCTGGGGTAGAGTTAAGCCTGGGGCAACGGAGGAAATCACTGCAGGAGTGGAAAAGATATTGCACAGGCACAAAGAAAAGTCCAGTCTAATATAGAATATGTAAATTCAGCCTCTTTTGCCTACTTATTGCAAATCTCAGTGGATTAGTGTACACTGTGCCTGTGATAGTTGTTCCATATGGCACATGACATGGAAATACAGAGGGATCTCTCAGTTGCTGCACTTCTGTTTTGTGCTGTTTACTACTGACATTAAACCTAGAGTAAGACTTGCCTGCCTCCAGCAGAAGCAGAGGCAATCAAAACTGGTGTGAGGTCCCTGCAGGAGGAGGACTGTATTTATATCATTGCAATTATGTAAGAGTGACACCACAGAAATCAGTGTTGTCACAAGATACAGAGCATTTCACCTTAAATAGTGAGTTCACAGAAAAAAAAAAACAAACCAAATTGTCTTTGAATTAATATAAAATGATTTAAAAGCAAGCTATTAAGTAAATAAATTCAGTGGGACAAGGACAACCCAATAACATGAGTAGAAACACAACAAACCCCTCCACAGATTCCTGGTAGAATCTATGGGCAGGCCTTTTTTTATTTTCTTTTATCTGACTTTTATGAGGATAAAAGAAGTCACCCTAAGCACAGCCTGGCAGGATCCTATTTACAGGTGAATTGCAGGTGAGGTGTCTGTTGAGGCCATGTTGTTTTCTCTTAGTAAGCAGAAGTTGCTGGTCTTAATCTTTTCAGCTGAGGCTGCCCTTCACCTTCCTGAACTGGAGATATTAGACCTATCTTGGAATAAGTGCGTTGGTGGCAACCTAAAGCTGCTTTTGGGAGCACTAAAGCTTGCAGTGGAGATCCAAGTGTTAAGACTGAGCAGCTGTAACTTGGTGGCTGAAGATTTGGCACTTCTAAGTACGTATAACGTGGTATTTACCAGCGGTCCAGGCGTTTGGGCCACAATTCAGGAGGGACTTGTTCCTTGGGCTGAGCGTGAATCAAAGGAAAAGAGGGAAAATGCAGCAGTATTTTCCCAGCAAGGGTCCTGAAAAGGATGAAATACAAAGCACTTTTATCTATTAATAATAACAAAAAACCCCAAACACTTTGGAAATGTAGAGTTTAAATCTCTCTCTTTTTTTTTTTTTTTTATATCAGATATCTAAGGCTGCCTCTGAGGAGTTTTATTTTGCTCAATTTCTGGTTTAGGGTTCACTAATTTATAGAAAATGTATGTGCTGACAGCCAGTAACACAGGCACCACCAGCTCTCAATCCATGAGGTGTGTTCTGGACTCAGACTACCAGGGGAGAATTAAAACAGAAGTATTTTCACCCACCTCTTAGCAGCTGCTGGGAAATACAGGAAAATGGGAACACGATAAAGGAATGAATTGTAGGATTCTTTTAAAAACCCGCTCATTTTACACTCATCTTGGTGTTCCTGTGGCCCTGACTCAGGGGGTTGAGTGTCTGAGGTTGGCAGTAGCTGTGTGACAGCTGTTAAGGCCCTGGAATGTGAAATCTGGTGAGGTGAAGCCTGAATATTTTTGACTTTTAAAAATCCTCACCCTTGATGGGTGTCCCCTTTGCCAGTCACACGTGAAGGACCCCACTTCCCTTTAGGGTAGATCAGGCCCTCCCGCAGTGGGAGGTTGCTATTGCAGCAATCCAACCTCATCTAGTTTTCCTTTGCTCTTCCTAAATCTCCCTGTAAAACCTGTCTGCCTGTTTTAATTGGCACTTGGTACAACCTTCCAGCTGACTCCAGGGTGTTCAGGGTGCCCTCCCCTTTTAACTCAAGGGTTCTGTTCCTTTTGAATTACCGTGTTTGTGTCTGTCCTCTCTTGCAGCATCTCTGACGCGGGATGGCCACCTCTCCAGACTGCAGGTGCTGGATTTGAGTTACAATGACAGCGTCTCTGATGAAGGGTGGGCTGTTTTCTGCCGAGGTTTAGCAGCATCCAAGGAGCTGTCGGAGCTCGATCTCAGCCTCTGCCCCTCGTCCTGCCGGGCCTGCGGGACCTGGTTCAGTGAGTTGTTGGCAGCACTGGCACAGCTCCCTGCCCTGGCAGAGCTGGGCATGCAGAGATGGGGCCTGTCAGAACCCCAGAGGAAACAACTGGAAAACTTTAATCACGACAACAAAAGGAACATTCGCTTTGACTGCTGATGGAGGTGGAAGGTGTCTGGTCCAGCACGTGGAGCAAGTATTATGTGTCTGTCACTTAGGAGATCACACAGCTTTTAATAATCTCTTGAAATAGTTTCACAGTTATAGAACACTGTTATTTAACCCTCTGCATCACAGATCATTCCATTTAACAAGATACTCTTTGAGATTCTCTGGGCCACGCTTACACTCTTGCAGACACTTAATCTTCACGGTGCCCAAAGAGCAGTGCTGGACTCAGATGGACACACTGCAGGTTTGCCAGTGGAGGGGATGTGTGTTAATGCAGGTGGGTGGGCAGTGTGAATGTGGCCTCAGAAAATGCCTTTAATGTGAAAATACTTGAAACCTCTGTGTTTTAAATTTTAAGTTTCTTCTCCCCCAAAGCTTTTGCCTCTTTGTGAATAAGTTAAATCTACATAATTGGGAGATTTAGAAACCATCCCAACAACTCAACATTATATATTAGTCCAGCAAGGAGAACACAGGAGGAGCTGTTTTGCCTCTGCTCTGGCCCTTGATGCCATCTCATTGTGTAGATGAGTCCTGTGTACAGAATCAACATAATATCAAGGTAAGAATCAGTTGTGCAGGGTCTTTGCAGGTCTCAGGGGCAAGGGAAATGCTGCGGTACACTAAATCAGAGATATGTCCTGCTACCTTAGCAGCATTTTGGACACAGAGCAATCCATAATCATTCTGGCCAAGACTATGTAAAAATTTCAGGATACTTTAGGGATGCTCCTTCCCATCTTAAGCTGTTTCAGGCTTACCCAGACTAAGCTTTTGGAACAGACCATTTTTATGACACGCAGCACAAACCCAAAATCCCATGTCTAAGAGTCTGATCTAGAGCATATGAAAGCCAGTGGGAGTCCCTGCAGTGTCTTCCTCCTTCCTGCATTCAGGATTCATCCATCAACCTTCACACCACCTTTTTTTTTTTTACATTTTATCGCCCTGTCTGACACAGAGCCCAGTTGTGGCAGAGTCAGTCGTGTCAGGGAGCGTGTTAACCCACACGTGAGCTCCGGGACTGCACCGGGATTATTCATCAGTAAGGTATTTTAGGAAGTAAAGATATTAGATCTGCCCACTGAGTGAGGAGTCTTAGAGAAATCCTGAGGCAGCTTGAGGGATAAAGTTCTGCTCAATTAGCTCTGAGTATCTCTCCATGCTGCAGCAATCTCTCAGAGGAGAAGCACAACAGGATCGCTCAGTGGCGCTTTCCTAACTTGCTAAGGCCCCTCTCAGCAGGTCCTGTCCTGCCGGTGCTGATCAATATTCACCTTTCAGTCCACGTGATCCTTCCAACATCAGCTTTTGGCTGCTCAGGGCTATCACCAGCAGCTGACAATGCTGTGCTGATGCCTATTGATCATTTAATCCATGACTTCATGTGGAAATCCCCCTGGTTCCAGTTCCAATTGAAAAGTGCACTTGGCTCCCCCAGCTCTGAGAAACGTGAGTTGAACTGGTGTTGGTCAGAGGCAGCAGGGAATTGCTGCAGTGTGGGGATCAGTTATCTCCTACACAGACCCTCAGCCTCTGAAATGAACCAAAGAGCCCTTGTTTCATCCAGGGCTGATGAGAGGTTTTCAAGCAGTGACTTCAGCCAGCACAGTTGTTGTAATGTGGAAGTACCATCATCGCTGTTTAACAGCAGCACACCAACCTCTTCTCTTATTCACTTGCTTTCCTCTGACTTTCCTCCTCAAATATGCCTTTGGTCCAGCTGGGAAATGGATCCTTTATCTGTTCTGTGAGGATGTATCTTAATCACTCCTTTCCCATTGTGCCTCTCCCTCTAATTGGTCTTTAACGTCCAGATTCTGTTGAAATTTCCTGGACTTCAGCTCTGTCATAGCTGGGTCCTCAGCTCCAGAGCGCATTATGGACCCACTGCAACAAACTCCCCCCTTGCTGTTCCTGATCCCCTGCTCAGTCCTTTGCCCTCTCATGATTCTGGCATACCTACTGTGCCACTAAAAAGCTTTTATTCCTTTTATCACCTCTATTAAATGTCCTGTCTATCTGCCAGTCTTCCCAGAAATCTCTCTCTTCCAGTGATTTCCTCTGAATTATCCTTCTCTCTGTTCCTCTTTGCCTTCACTTAGGGTGAAAAAATTTCACAAGACACTTCCAAACAATCAAAGCAGCCTCAGTTACCCAGTGAAATGGAAAATGAGAACAGAGCCGTCCCACTTTCCTGCAGTCCCAGCTCTCTCCTGCCAACAAGCATATTAATGAGTTTTCAGTGTCCGTCAAGAGCCAAACAGAAATGAGTTCCATACCCTGGCTGCAGATTCAGAGAGCACTCCCTGGAGATGCAACTTTGGGAAGAGCTGGGTCTCAGTGACCTGCCTGATTCACCTCCTCCTTCAGGGTGCACAACCTTCCCTGAGGCAACTCAGACAAGGGCATCAGATGTCTGGGACAAGCAGCTCTCTGTGAAGATGTGAATTTGGCATGCAAGAATTACAGTGAGGAGGGTTTGTCATGGTTCTTTTGGAGAACAAGGATGTTATGATGTGCCAGAACCAAAATCACGGCAGAATATTGTATCCTGCAGACTCACTGCCTTCATCCAAATCTGTCACACACAGGCATTCCCCAAACTGTCACCGAGCCATCTCGGGGAAGAGCTGCACCACCGAGGATGTGACAGCTTGCAGTCATTCAAAGTGCTGTCACTGCAGGCTGTCAAAACATCAGTGAACAGCTTTGCAAAAGTGGGGAGATACTTTCAAAACAGCTTTTTACACCTCTGTAAGGCAGGATGGTAATGCAGGTTCTGGTAGAAGTGTGTGAGTTGTTCTGACTGCCTGGAATCCTACTCTGTATTTCCAAACAAGGAACTGATCATTTCTGGAGGCAAAACTCGTTAAACAACTGCTGGCAGGTGGGGGACCAAAATATGTTTGTACCTCACTGACTGGCAAGCAGATTTCTAAGAACTGCAAGTAAAATACTTTGGGATTCAGAACAAACAACACTTCATTGCACCAGATTCCTGCAGGTTAGATTGATTTCCAGATTAGATTAGTTTCCACCTAATCAGCTACCTTTATGCTTAGAGATAACAGGCATTCAGAATGAGACACCTCAAGAACATTTCCGAATCTGCCTGATTCACCTGGGGTCAATGTGGACAAAAACACAAAACCAAACCTAAAAACTTGTGTTTTCATTGTCACACTCGCTGATTCAGACGCTTGAACAGTGCTTGTCTCCTGCTTGCTTATCTCTGCTCACATTTGTCCTTGTAAAAGAAAAGAGTTCTGTGCAGTTTTCTGCCCAAATTTCAGAGGTTTTCTTTGCTTTTGATCCCTTTACAGGCTTATATTTTAATTTTCATTTTCATTTTCCTTTGTTTCTTTTCCTTATTTCTCTTTTTTTGTTTTTTTTTTTTGATTAAATTATTAAGTGTCAAGAAAATTCCAATCCCCTTCTGGTTCATCAACCCACACCGCAAACTTGGGATCTGAAAAAAAAAAAAAAAAAAAAAAGAAGAACAATTTGGTTAACTGGAAGAAAAGGGTAAAAGCAAACAGCCTTGTGGAATGGTGCTACTGGTGGATATTCCCGATGCAAAAAGCATTTTGTTCCTCAGAAAACCCTTTTATTCTGGATTGGAATACATTGTTGGCAGCTATGATGAACTGTCAGTCATCTGATTTTTCTTTTATTCTCTGTTTTATGTTTTCAAGAGGAATTTCTTACCTGGGAGGACACTGGTCCCCCGTACCTTTGATTAGAAAAGTAAATGACAATGTCTACACATCTTTAAATGTCACTTTTTAGTTTGGAAGAACAGTTTGGGAGAAACAGCTAGCTCGTGAAGAAATTACAGACTTACAGAAAGAGAGGAATAATTTAGGTTCAAAAGAATCAAAGACTGAGGAATCACCTTTCCTTCCTTATTGCCCTGTATTTTTTTTTAATTCTGTGTGACCTGCTGATGATCCAGAGCAACGTTCTTTTGGAAAAAGAAAAACTACAAACCAAACATAAACACACAAAAAAGTGTCTTGTTCAACCTGTTTGCACAATGGATCTGCAGTTATCAGTGAGCTGATGGCTGTGGGCAGGTGCTGTGGACAATTATTCTCCACATGCAGTTCCTTCAGATTCTGGAAAATAGGTGTGCAGAAGGTTTAATAAGTGAAGGATTTTTCCTCAGCTTGGTATATAATCAATGTACAGAGAATATAACAAGTGCAGAACTTTATCAACTGTGAAATTGTTGGGATGATTGCTAAACACAGAGAGGCAACATGAGTTTTAAACACCGATTTCTGATACTATTCCTATTCTGAGAGCCCTGGCCTGATGCTGCACCATTTACCTAAAGAGATTAGGAGACCCTTCAGTCCTGCATTTGGAAGCAGCTGCAGTCCATGGAATTTCCATGTTGCATAAGACCAAGATCTTCCCCCTTCTATTGCTCCTGCCTGCAATTTACTGATGTCTTCTGGCAGACTCCTGAATTTAATTCCTTTATCTTGTCCCAGTTATAATCTCTGTAATGACTCCAGGAGAAGAACTTCCTCTGGAAAGATACTGAGTTGGTTTTCAGGCAGGCTAAGGCATTTAAAACTTGGCAGTTCCTTCACCCCCACAGGTACCAAGACACAGTCATTAGAAAGATACATTATGTCAATTAAACAGTAATCTTTGGGATTTTGTTTGTAGAGGAAAAAAAATCTCCCAAGAAAGTGCTGTGGAGCTGCATTACAGTTGATGGATGAACACAGAATATTCTGCTCATTAATGTCGCATTATACCTCACAGTATGGTGGAAATTTTGGCAAAGAAATCCATGTTCTTTCCTCTGCTGGAAAGATTTCTTATGGGGTTAATTTTACTTCTTAGCAGAAACGTTAGTCTGCTTCTTCATTTCCTTTGTGTGCACCGAGCAGGGGAGAGCAATTTAAATGAATGAAATCTGAAAGGGAGTCTTTTGCATAAATTACTACTTTGGTAGATGTAACTTTCAAGAAGAAAATTGCACCAGTGGAAAAAAAAAAAATCCTTGGAAAAGAAGTGTTGCATTGTATAAAAAAAGGAAGGTGTATTCTGAGCCCTAAAACGGGGATGTCCATGAATACTGTTACACTTACCATGGCACAGCTTTAGGGTGCCTCATTGCTCATGATCAAACGAACAGCAAGTGTCAGTGGAGTTCAGGGCATTAATAATATCACATCCATTTTTAAATTGCCCTCTGCTCAGTTTGTGACATCGATTCTATGCAAATGCAGCTCTTGATTTTCTAGTGTACACATTATAAAAAAAAAAAAAAAAAAGAAGATGCAAAAAGCTGCAGCAAGGCCAGCAGCAGTTGTGTTGTGGGAGATCCTCCAGGCTGGTCAGACAGAGAGCGTTCTCATTTCAGGGAGGTTCCTCAAACCTGGGGGGAAATTTTGGGCGAGGTGGGCACCGTTCCCCCCACACGGGTCCGCCTCGGGTGGGTGCAGCCCACGCCCTCCAGCTCACCTGGGCAGTGGTGGAGGCTCCGGGGGGAATGATTTGCTGGAAGGGGCCGGCACAGGCATCTCTGAAGTAACAACCGATCCGTGTAGCCAAGGGCGGTTCTGCACAGGCTCCTGGGAGGAGGGCAGAGCACCGAGCCCATGGGGTGAGGTGACGAACCCCCCTGCCCTTCCCAGCACCGCCCCGGGGGCTCCACCGGGGAACCCCTCCCTGCCCCTCCGGCTGCGGGCCGGGACCTCCTTGGAAACGGGCTCCGTCACCAAACACTGCTCCCCTCGGAGCAGCCCGGTTACCGAGTTTATCCAGCCCCGTTACCGAATTTATCCACCCTCGGCCGGTCCCGCAGGCTGAGCCGGGCAGGAGGAGCAGGAGCTCATGGCTCAGGTAAGGCCTGCGGGGCGGGAGGGGGGGGCTGAGCCGCAGATCGGGGATCGCTGCTCTGATAGCTCAGCCCCTGTGGCACAGCAGGTCAGAAACACCCACCAATCCACGCTTTTCCTGCCGGGATCTGTCACCCAGGTGCTGCACACCGAGAGCTGTCACCCTCTCCAGACCCAGCCCGTTTTTGCTGTTAGACAGATCCCAGCCCCGAGCCCGTTCCCGGGGCTGTTGCTGAGCTGCCACAGCCATGCACGAACGCTTTGTTTTGTTTTGTTTCCCAGCAGGACACGGCGGTTCGTCCGGATCTTCACCTGCACTATGTGCAGGCCTGTCAGAAATTGGGCCAGCCTGAAAACCCCTTAATCGCTCGTGTGCTTCAGGAAGCTGACGAAAATGAGGAAATGTAAGGCATTAACAGTGTGTTTCAGATGCTTTTGAAAGCCTTAAGCGGGGTAGCAGGATGAAGAATTGAACATGAGAAAGTTTGTGCTGTTTCAGGCTTAAAAACAAATCAAATTTAGCATTTACTGCTGAAGTTCTGGTTTGACTCATCTTGACATCATCTTGGCAGAAGTTTGTAGCTATGTATCCTTTCTGGGCAGCTTTACAAGCAGTGAAAACCAAAAAAAAAAAAGTAAAAAATGTACAGGATGGTGACTTTGTGTCCCTTAAAAATGCCAAACCCAGCGTCTAGTCATCCTAACTCCCCTCCTTTTGTCTTGCTCCTGTTTAAAAAGTCTCAGCTGCATCCAGTCACCCTCCAGCTGGTTATGCTTCCCTGAGCTGTCTCTGAATCCTGCCAAGCTACCCAAATTCTCTCTCGTTATGGGACTAGGTGGGGATTTCTCTTGTGGATGCTGCCAGGGTCAAAGCTAATTTTCCTTTAGGCAAAAAACTCCGAGAAAATGAAACAATTTGTGTTAGGTTTTGATCCTGAGGGCAGGATGGAGTAAATACAGGAAAGGGAGCAAGTAAGAAGATGGTGAGGTAACCTCTGGGACAATCTTTATTTCCATCTGCTTTCTGTGCAAGTGTTGTTCTTGCAGCTGTGTGGTGCCTTCAGAAAGGGCAGTGCTGAGGGACAGCTTGAATCCCATTGTCTGTGCTGGTGTTACCAAAGGTGTATAACCATGGGCAAGCTCCTCAGTGAGGGCAAGCACGAGCACACCTCCCATCTGGAGAGGCAACTCATTTCCCTTATCATTTTACCTCTCCCCATATGCTCACATTTTTATGTTGCAACAGATGTACAAAAGGGATCACATTAAAAATAGCTGGAAATAATCACCCAGTGCCCGTGCAGAGAGTTAGAGACGATGATCTGGGAGCTCTTGCCTCTGTCTTATCCCATGCTGCATTTGTCAAAGGTAAGGCTTTTCCATGTGTGTTTGACACTGCTGTGCTAATACAAGAAAACATGATCAGTCTTGATTTCAGTGTTAGTTCTTGTTTCTTTTTGTTTAGACATCAGTGAAATGTAGGCATGCATCTGTCACATTCCCCATTCTTCATCTTTTTCAGGTTTGGATCTTGCTTATAATGTATTGACTGATGCTGGAGCAGAGACCATGGCAACATTCCTCCAGGTGCCAAAGTGATGGTTATCTTTCAGCAACTTGTAATTTACTTGGCCATAGAAATATTTACATGTGGTGTGCTGGAGACAAGAATGCACCGGTTTGGCAAAATTCCATTAGTTTTGACTTTCACACCCCAGTCCATCCTACTGGAATCTTGGGTTGTGTCTGCCTTTTTATCATTGTAAAGCACTGGAATACAGATGGAAAACGGTGAGTTGTCACCTGGTTCCTGTGTTCCTAGAGCTTGGGGGGTGCCATTAAGTTCACAAAATGCACCTCAGCTTGACCACCTGCCTCATTTGGTCATGCTGAGCACATGAGATCCTGGGTGGTTCCTGTAGGCCCCATGAGGACCCCCCCATGACAGGGTTTTGTGCCTTTCCCTCATTATCTGCCATACTTTGACATTCTTTAACTGCTTTTCCAAGTCAGGGGCTGCCTGAAATGCACACACAAAGCTCTGTCCTTTGCTGCATCCCCTTTCTGAAAAGTACAGGTGTGCTCTGGAGTGAACTCTCATTGTTTCCTGCTCTGTTTGTTCCCAAGGAAAACTCCTCCCTGCGGTACCTGAACCTCACGTTTAATGACCTTGGCATGAGTGGGGCAGAGCTGATAGCGAGGGCACTTCATGTGAGTGTTTGTCTGGGAGGTTTGGACAGTGGCATCTCGTTGGGATATTTTTGCTTTTGATGACCAGTACTGGCTGTCCTGCCAACACCAGAGCTGGCTCAAAGGGGCCTCTGTCCTTGCTCCATTCAGCATGTTGCTGGATCACAGGGATTGCCTGTTTTCCCAAGGGGGACCTCAGAAATCAGATTTCCCACAAGGGAAAGTTGCACTGTGCTGCCATTAACACTTGATTATCTATAAAACAATTGTCTATAAAACCCACAACTCTCACAGCTGGATTTTTTTTCTGTGTGAAAAAATGCTAAGCTGCGGGATATAGAACGCCATCTGTTTTTTCCTTTCTTTTTTTCCCCCCAAAATATTGTATTAAATTTGCCTGTGCCTTCATGTCAATATTTGCCTTGATTCAAGATGTCTGAGACGTGTTTTCAAAACTTTGCTTTGCAGCAGCAGCACAAACCCAAGTTTGTTATTTTTGATGTGGCTTCCCAAGGAAATGAGGCTTGTTTGTAAGATTTGTTGTGTTTGTGAAGGAGACTCATGTGAGCTCTTCCTCCTTCACAGTCTTTGAACTGATTACAACTCAATTTGACAGGCCTCCAAGACACTGAGGCTGTGCAGCAGATTGTACAACCCTGGGCTTGTACAATGCTTACCAGCTTTAAATCAGTTTGATAATACACTTTGCATCTCAAATTCCTGCCAATTTAGGCGGAAATGTTTGCCTGGATTATTTTCATGTGAAATTTGTGGGCTTGGGAGAAACAAAAAGTTTTCAAATACTGGAGTTTTGCTTGCAGACTGTGGTGTCTTTGATGCCACCGAGAGGAGCCTGAGCCAACAGGATAGGTTATCACTCAGTTATCTATGTTGTCACTTAGACACAATTGTTCTCAAAGGTTGCTTTGTCTCTGTGTGACAACCAGCAGGATTCACACACAAAAAAGGACAGTGTTGTTTTTCAGGCCATTTTTTTAAAGGAATTTTTTTTTTTTTTTAATTTTATCTAGAGGAACACAAGTCTTGTGCACATGAGAATGACTGGAAACAAAATAGGAGACCAAGGTGGGATGTTCTTTGCTTCGATGCTGCAAAGAAACTCAACCTTGGAGAAGTTGGATCTTGGAGACTGTGATCTGGTGAGTAACCCAGTAAAATGATCAGCAATCACAGAAGTCTTTCAAGGGTATTACAAGGGTCTTGCAGAGCTTAATCAGGAGGGGAATGCCATCTGTTGTCATTGATTTTACACTTTGTGACAGCCAGAGGTAACACAATATATAATAAAGCGTGTGCTTGGAAAGGCATCTTGCACAAAGCACCTGGGGGAGTCAGGACTGATGATATTTCAGAGCCATTGTGTCCCTGGGGATGTAAGTGCTGGTCTGTCACATCCTCTGAGGTTTGTTTCTGCTGCTCACTTCTGTTATGCCAAGTCCTGTGTAACTCGTGTTGAAGGATGGACTTTTTATTCCCTGGAGAAGCTTTTCCTTCTGAAGTGTGCAGTGCTGGAACCCCTGAAAGTCACCCATCCCAAAGCTCTGTTGCTCCTCTCAGAGCTCAATCTATAAAGGACAAAAGCACAGCAGTGCTAAATTGAGTAGAAAAGCACCCAATTGGATCCTGGATGACCTGCATCCTGCTGGAGTCAGCACACAGTGCACAGGGAGGCTCAGGAGGGTTGGAATGGCCTGTGGATCACTTTTAAAAACCTGTATTTTTTTTTCCCTCGAAATTCAGAGTTTGCTCCTAGACTAAGAGGGGGGAATAGTGAAGGTGTTATGAATACATGAACAAGAAAAGTGTAGGCAGTGTAGGATTTATTCAAAAGCTTAGTATGAGTCTTCTTGGTAGGGAGTTGATTGAGAGTTGGTTTGGGTGTGGACCAACCTAATGGAAAGCAGCATAAATAAAAATTAGTGAGCAAACCAGAAGGAAATAAAAAAAAAATCCAGATTGACCCATATCCTAGACTCTCATTTCTCTGTACCACATGGTTGGTACTAAATTTGAATTTACCCAGTGGATGAATGTTGGGGGAACACACATAAGCTGATTTTGTTTCATAAATCAAGAAAACTAAAATACAGGATTGATTAAATGGACCAGTATCTCTGAGATTCATTATTCTTGCTTTTTATTTTCTGAGGTGCCAAGCCATTTGTACTGTTTAGTCTAATTCCACTCTACTCTTCCACAGGCAGTTGACATTGGTGTTGTCAGAAAACCTGTGCTCTGTCTCTGAGCAGTTGATTGTTGTACTCCAGAGGACAGGGAGGCAGAAATAATAGTCATGGTAATTTGGCAGCTTGGTCTGCACATTAAATAGGTTTCTCTTAAGAGTTTGTTTGTTTTCGCTTCCAGGGCCTGGACTGTCTGATAGCAATAGCCAGAGCTCTGATCCAGAACAAATCCCTCAGAGCAATCAACCTAAATCGTCCCTTGCTGTACAGCCAAGAGGTACGTGAGTGACTGTGGGCTCAGCTCAGAGAGGAGCACGAGCCAAGTCAGTGCTGATGTATTTATGGGCACCTGAACTACACAGCCCTCTGGAATTCCTTGCAAACTGAAGCAGATGGTTGCAGAAACATTCTTTCTCATTCTGTGCAGTCACCACCTGCCCCTGTTTAACTAGAATTTAAATTTTTTAAAAAATTCTCTCTCTTGGTACATTTGTTAAATAATGGGCTGATGGAGAGGGGTTGGTATTGGAGAACCAAGTCCTCCTTCTGCTGTCCCGCCGTGGAGTTTCCTGCACTGCTCAGCAAACTGAGGGGGAAATGCTGTTTAGCAGGAAATGAGGGGAAGCACAAAGGGCTGCTGTTTGCCTGAGCCTGAAGAAGAAAGACACTGCAGCAACCCCCCACCCCTTCCCTGGGCTGGCTGGTTTGGCTGTTTCACTCTGCTCAGCTCGTGGCTGTAGAGGGAGTGCTGTGGTGTTCTCAGCTGCCTGGCAGCTCTCAGGTGTCAGTGATAGCAACGGTGTTTTCCTGAGGTCACCAAGGCCAGATCGTCCTCAGTTCCTTAAGGTGAATTGAACAGTGTAAACAGATTTTAGTTGTTTCTTTTCTGCTAAGGCAGGGCTTGATCTGCCTGACTCCAGCTTTAGAAGTCAATTTAAATTACTGCTATTGAAAACAGGGGCCAGTAAGGACCTGGTCTGGATCTGTCAGCTACTATTGCCACTGTTTCCACCTTCAACTCTATCATTTTCTGAGGCCTCTGGGTTGTTCCCTTACTTTTGACTCACAGTACTCACTGTTATTTTCTTAACTAAACATGACAACTCAAGAACAAACTTCCTTTGTCTCACTGTGACAGGACGTAGTTTTTCCCAAAGCAGTCCTGTTTCTTTTTCATAGAATCACAGAATCATTAAGGTTGGTGAAAACCACCAAGATCATTGAGTCCAAACTTTGACCAATCCTTTCTTTTATGAAAGCATAGACGAGCATCAGGACAAAATACTTCCAATGTTAGCAAAGACTGACTCAAACATTCATTTTTTAAAGAGCAATGACTGGAAGGAAAACTGGTCAGACATAATGGCTAAACGTTGATGCTTCTGATGTTTGCACGGATGTCGATAGTACTGTAAATCTGCAAATATCTTTCTAGTATTTTTCTTTTTTTTTTTTTTGTTCATTTCCAGCTTTATCCCAACATGTTGTTTCATGGCTATTTTGATACAATATACAAAATAGAACACTACTGCTGACCAAATCTTGATGTTAGCTGTGTATCTCACTTGTACTGAAGCAAGACCATATTTTATCCCAGAGTTCAGGTGAATAAAACTGAGTGTGTGTTTGCAGGAAGAGACCACAGTCCACATAGCTCAGATGCTGAAGAACAACCCTCCTCTCGTGGAGCTGCACTTGAGCAAGCACGAAATGAAAAACTTTGGTGTAGAGCGACTGTGTGAGGCCCTGCAGGAAAACTCCAGCCTGAGATACCTTGACCTGAGCTGGTGAGAGTCATGACCAACAGCAATTAATTTTCTTAGCATTAATTTTATTTTAAACGCGCGCGTCTCTCTTGCAGTAATAAAATAACCGCCGACGGTGCGAGATTTTTGGGAGAGCTGCTAAAACACAACCAAAGCCTGGTAATCCTGGACCTGAAGGCAAACAGAATAGAAGATCCTGGAGCCACGCACCTGAGTGAGGCCTTGTCTTTGCACAACAGGACCCTGCAGGCGTTAGTATCTGCACAGCTTCCCCACACGCTGCAGGGGTAGGAAACCTGGAGCTGGCAGTGGCAGAAATGGCATCAAAGCTCTGTGTTTGGATGCTGATCAAAATAGTCAGGAAGTTCCAAATGTTTTGGTCTGTTTTTCCTTCTTGGGGAAAGAAAGCTGCGGGTGAGAGATTGGGTGGGATTTGTTTGCTAAGCACAAGGTGAGATGCCCCAGGACCTGTGGGACACCCTGGGGTGCTGGGGGGGAGCCCCAGGTTTGCTCAGATTTCCCACAGCTTTTCCAGCAGCTCTAAGAGGTGTGTGTGTGGGGGGGAAGGCAATTAGATCTGTCAGTTCTTCCTGCATCTCTAAAGAGCAGGTCCCTGTGGGGCACAAAGGCAAACAAGACCTGCAGGCCTTCAGAATTCTGAGATAATCAGATTCCACGCAGGGATAAGGCACTATATTTGTTGGTTCTGATCTTCAACACTTAGGAAAATCCTCTATTTAAGTTTGCTTCCGGGTGAACCCGGCAGAGCTGTAATCTCTCCATCAGGGTGTCTTTTGCAGCCCGTTAAACCCCGGCCGGCAGGATGTAAAAGCTGATCAAAGGTGTTACCTGGAGCCATCAGGTTTAAGTAGCAGACTGAGGAGGTGGCGGCTCTGAGGTGCCTCTGAAAGCCTTCCAGGTTCACTAATATAAAAATAACTGCCACTCCACAAAGATCAAAGCTTAGCCTGGATAAATGCCAAGGCTCGGGCTTCAAAGCAGGCTAGAGATGAGACCTGGCCACCATGGAGCCACTGACACCGAGGAACTCCACAGTGAACAACTTTGGCTGTGTGAGCCTGGAGAAACAAAGCAAGTCACAGTCCAACTGCCTTTGGCAACCTGAAAGGGCTGTTAGAGTAGGACTGGCCTTGATACAATTACAGAATTGTACTGTTAATGACAAATTAATATAAAAGTTCAATATATATTATATAACAATAACACATGGAATAAGCATAAATCATAGCTAAACTCTTATTTTTAAGTAAGAGATGTGAGTTCCATGGTCTGGCACGCACGCTGTGTAACTGTTTTCTCTGTTTGTCAGGTTGTCAGTGGTAAGCTGCAGTATAACTGGCAAAGGACTTACAGCTCTTTCAAATGCAATCAAATCAAACATGATCCTTTCCCATATATACATCTGGGGGAACACATTTGATGAAGATGCCTGTATGGTAAGTGTTTGATTTGGAACTCCTCTGAGAGGGAGGGGCTTGGGTTTTGTTTGTTTGTTCCAATTTCTTTTTACCATCTTTGGGTGGACTACAGCAATTAGTGAACAAAACACCTGATTTACTGGGGTTCTTAAAAATATTTATAACCTGGTGGTGCTGGATTGAGACTGAGTGGAGATCAGCATACTGAAGTGACTGAGCACTCACTGTGTGTTACCTTGTAGAGCCTTCACTGCAGTCAAAGGGAAATGTTACCTGTCATATTCCTGGTTTTATTTTCCAGTCATTTTCCGAGTTAGTTCAGTCGGGTCGCCTGAAGCCCAACTGCACGGACGTGGCCCCGTTCCAGGTGGACGGGCGAGCTCAGCTGGCAGAGCTGTCCCACGGCCTCCACAGGGAATATTACTGGGCCCCACGGCACAGGGTGGTGGCACACAGTGCTGCCAACGCCAGCCTGGCACTGGTAGCTGTCTCAGAATATCTGTGAGTGAGGGATCAGCTCAGTGCACTCCACAGGCCTGAGCTTTGCCTGTCTGGTTTCCAGTAAAATAAATTATATCAGCCTCAGATTTGCTTTATGTTGTTTCTTCAGGTTAAAGTCTAAAAGGAATCTAAAACTGCTTGAAATGGCATAAAGATAAAATACTGAACAAATGACCTTCAAATTCAGTGCTAAATAATAACAATATTAATAATAACAATGCCCAGTCTGTGCAGAGTTCATTACCATGAAAAAGTTCACAGCCAGGCAGAGCACACTGACAAAAGCTGACACCCAGGATTGCTGGGCAGCAAATCAGACCTGCTGCAGAGCAGGATTCCTGGTGGAGCTGAGAGCTTTAGGTAAGTCCATTTGTTACCTCTGTACTCCATATACTCTCTGCTTTTGCTTAGTAATTCATCCACTGGATCTTCTTCCCATTGTGACATTTTTAAACCAAGGTAAGTGAACTTTAGCACTAAGCCATGGTCATGGTGGAACTTCAAAGCTTGTAAACCCAGTTTACTGGGATATACGTGGAATTTTGGTTAACTTGAAGCATGCACTTGTTTCTTGAACTATAAATAGGAACCATAACCAGCCCTAGTGCTTTTATTTCTTCCCATCTCTTAAAAACTGTCTAAAAAACATTTCTGTCATTCTATCCCTGTGGCAGCTCCTGCATGTGAGTTGCATTTAATGGTAGTTAAACATTGTTTAAGGGTTTGGATGCAGACTTTGTGGGAGTTTGGGAATCACTCAGCTTGTTACCTTTTTCCATCCACTCTGCTCATCCCTGCAGAAGTGACTCCATTTATGCTCCTAATAAGAAAAAGTCAGCAAACAGGACAGCAGGATAATCCATGACTGCATCTATGAACTCCAAGTATGAGGGGAAAAAGGTAAGGAAGTAATTTTACCAACAACAGCTGAGAAGCAGCGATGCCACTGCTGCTGTTCTGACTCTGAATTATCACCGTGGGAGCTGTACAGACACCCCTTCCCCAGCTGAAATGACCAAGGCAGGTGTCAGAGCTGTTGTGTTTGTGTGTGGAGGTTTTTTGCTGTTTAGTTGCTTTTTTTCCTTATTGCCCCCCCAAACACAAACGAGTCAGGCTCTGTTGCTCCAAAAAGCAGCCCAAGGGGCCTCAGAGGAAAGCCCAGAGCGGGTCTGTTTGTCCCCCACACCTGCACAGGACCCTCCTGACCTGCAGGCACCGTGCTGAGCACAAAGTCCGTGTGTCACACACTGCCAACACCCTGGCTGAGAGAGGAGCTTACATTTTAACTGCTGGTAAACAGGAAGGACAGAGCGACGAGAACAAAAGTTGAGGATACACTGGATGTGGTTGGTTGAGAAGAATCTGCATGCTGTGAACATTCCTAAGGTTTTAAACAGTTAGATAAGCCTGTATTGGTATTTTCCTCAGTGTTGCTGCTCTGGGGCAGAGCAGATTACACTCTGAGAGTCTACAGAGAGGCCTCTCAGTACTGAGACACTGGTGACAGAATTTCTTGCCAGAAACACCACTAAAAGGCTCAGATTAAGGTATTTTTTTTCCTGTATTATCTTCCTTTCCTTTGTCTGGTGGATGAAGTTCAGACTGATTTCACTGCCCAAATTAACCTTTAATTTACTTGTATGAATGACATTCATTAATCTGCTGTAGCAATGGGGAACCAACTCTACCAAGAGCAGTATTTTACTTCTAGTGACGTGGTTAAGATGGCAACAACATCATACACAAAATGTATCAGGATAAATGGCATCTACTTTCAGAAGTGCTGGTGGATCTGTTTGAAATATTTGCACTCTATCTGACCCCTTGTTTAACAGCAACATGCTCAGCCTGGAAGAGCACTCTGCATTACTGACAATACCCATAACACCAGCTCATGTGTTACAGTTTATTTTTATGTTCTCTAGTAAGAAAAGGCTGCAGGGTAATTCCTACTGAATTCTGTACAAAGAGCTTCCTGAAAACTAACATAATTATTTGTGCATAACCCTGTAATGCTTAAAGAGGTCTGTGCCAGAGACTGTTACTGCTTTTCTTTCTCTGAAAAACCAAACCTTGGCATCTTTGAAGAATTTATCTTGTGTTCTTTGGAACGAGAGAATTTGCACAGGCTAGAAATCTTTTGCCATGTTCTAAGTTATTCCAGTAGCTGAAGCAAGCATCATCCTGCTTTGAAAACCATCTGTCCAGCTTTCTTCACTGAAAGGCAGAATCTTTGCCCCAGTTCCCAAGGGAAGGAAAATGACTGATCCAGAAGGGCAGTGGAGCAGCACAGGTCCCCTCAATCCCCCTGTGAGGGGGGTGTTGTCTGACTCTCTCCCTCCTGCTTTTGGTGCAGTCACAAACAGGAGACACAAGGTGAGGGAAAATTACAAAACAAGTTTATTAAAGTCTAACATAAAACACTTCAGGCTAAATATGTACAACCCCCTCCTTTCCCAGGGGATTATAAAATTGAGAGTTGAGGTATATACAAATAACAGAGGAAAAATTGTATATACATGACATACTTTAAAAATAATTTAACCAAAACAAAAAAAAAATCAGATATTAGTCCTTATCTGAACTTAATTCTGCAAGGCTTACTGAGCCTCTCCGGGATCACAGCCCTGAAATCCTTCATGTGGGACTCATCTGTACTTGAAAACTGCTCTTTTAACAAATGATTTCAGAAAGGTTGTCATGCTTTGTGCCCCCTTACAGGCACAAACTTGGAAGTAAATGTCATACAAGGAGCTATTCTCCCCTAAATATCTCCAAGCAGCCAATTCAGAGATTTCTAGATGCAGAGAAGCTATTCAGGCAAAACTTGCACCAACTTCAGTGCAAAACTGACCGAAACAACAGACAAACAGTGCCATTGTCTCTAAATGACTGTTAATAGAATTATTAAAATTCCTTCTTTCCTCTTGCAAGGAGACGTCTGCCTATGAAAATTCCATGCTTTTCCCTTATTAATCCCTTACAGAAATGACCAATACTGTTGTGAGCCTGGTTACCTCCAAAATGAACCCAGAATCTCTAAGCCTAGGACTGAGATGTGCAGCTGCTTTCCATGCATCTATTGGCAAAAGGTACAGTCCAGACCTACAGCCTGAACACACCTACAAATATATTTATATATATATATATATATACTTAAAATCTATATTCTAGTAAATGAATACAGTTTGTAGAGATCATACCTCAGCAGCTGAGATATCTTCATGAAAAAAATGAGGCTAAAAAATCAAGATTCTCAGATGGGGACTGAAGAGTGCAGGTCACTAAATTATTGCTCCAAGACAAAACTACAAGCCTGTGTATTCTATTAAGAAAGGTTAAAAGTGTTGTCATGTAAAAAATAATGATTATCTTCTTGTCTGTAAAGAAAACTAAATGGCTAATAAAGCAAGTGTTACTGTTATAAGTATCTAAACAAATCCTGTATAAATCTAAGCACTGTATTTTTTAAAAAAGTCTGAAATCTAAGAATACAGTAACAAGCTATAATTTTAGAAATATAAAACCAGTCCAAACAAACATTGTTATGGAATGCATTTTCTACGTAGGAATGTAATTATTTTTTAGGTTTCTTTCCAGAGCTAGTTCTCTCTCATGGTTATTTATCCTGGGCATGTTTATCTTCAGCTACTTTTCCTCAGGGAACAGCAGCACATCGCTAGTTTGTCTTCCAAAGCCGTTTAAATATGGAAGTTATCAGTTGTAGGGTGGTTTTTTTTCTCAGTATTCATGGCTAAGCCTATGTCTGTCCCAAGATTTCTGCTCTATTTTCAGAGAGAGAAAGTAAAGAGGAAGTTTAGGACAAGCTCCACACAGTAAAGATCCCGATCTTTGGGGTTCTTCAGTCTTAAATGGCAAGGCTAAGGAATCCCTCAGGGGCTACAGCAACAAGAGGGGCTAAAAGAGAGGGGAAATGCCAAAGAAACAGGAAAAAAAAAAACAGAGAACTTCATCCTTTGTCCTCTGCCAGTGCTGTGAACATCAGCTGTTCACAAACCTTGTGGGGCAGAGAGACAAAGAAATTAAAGGTCAGGCAGGTCCAGCAATAATCAGCTCCAGTGGATGGAGTGAGAGATTCCTGCATTCAGGATGTTCCCACTGGACATGGCTGTACTCCTGCTGTCCGTGGCAGACTTTATCAGCAAATTTACCATATATTAAAGCATAAAATATCATCAAGCAGCAGGTTTTAAACGTGGCATGTACTAAGATGATCAACACAAAGAAGCAAAAGGTCTCTTACTTTACAACACGTAGGAAAAGAAAAAATAAATCTCTAGTCATGGTCAGGAGTCAAGGGATCACTTGCAGAATATTTAAATGAAATCCTACAAGAAATTTTTCAAGAGCCTGTTTAATTAAGGTGCAGATTAATTATTACTCTGTGTAGAACAAGATCAGTTAAGAGGTATCTCCTATGCTCTTCTATTTAGCAGTGTCTGGACACAAGGCATCAGTGGAAATAAATGCTAGCACCAAGTAAATAACCAACAAGGTAGAGCTTTAAATGCATTGTTGGTACAGTATGATCACTGTTTCATTACTATTTGATGATTGCTTAAATAATGCTTACATTGATTGCTAATGGCACAAACTGGCAAGGTGGAGTAGGAAAGTACTCCTGTGGTCACCTAGTCTTTCATGACCCTACCAAGACACTAAAAACGTTGCTTTTTAAGTATGTCTCTGGCTAGGAATAAAACATATCCTTACATGGGCCTTGCTAGGTACCAGTTTTGTGCATTTACTGTGGACGAGTGACATGAGAGTCAAAGCAATACACTAAAAACTTCAGTTAAAACAAAACCATTCCTGGAAGAATATCCACCTGCTCTGCTGTATTATTAACACTCCTCATGTAGTGTTCACTTACTATTTTCACAGTGAAGGGCAGGATTTATTTCCTCTTCTGTACCTCCTGTCTAGCACAAGAAGCAGCACTACAGTAAAAAAAAAAGGATTATGAAGCTCTCACTGACACCTCACAGATTAAGTCACTGCGTTTTTTTGTCTCATCTACAAAATGCATGTTCCAGCTCTCCTTTTGTTGCTGTTTGTGCCAAACCCGGGGCTGTTTAGGGATATGAAAAATAAATCTGGGACAAGATATGACAGTGCTGGATTGACTTAAACAAACAAACAAACAAAGGCAACTTGTTGGAAAGAAGACCCAGTAGTTTCTATGCCATTAGGACTCTCTGACTTGCCACGCTACAGAAAGAACTTAACCTTCCCTTACTTGTCTTGTCAGGAAAATACACCCAAACCTTTCCTTCCCTCTGGTCAGGCTTCACCTGCAGATGGCACTTGTGGCAGCCAGCAGCAAATCTCTGCAAGCACCTCAGCAGAGCCCTGACCGACCTTCCCCATGGACCATTCCAGCACCCTGCAGTGCAGGCTTATGAATACAGCAAATTACCGCTTCCCCTTGCACCTCCGGGTCAATACTCTTAAAACTATCAAATATGGCTTAAAATATCTGTTCTCAAGTGACATTGTGACACATCAAACCAGCAGAAAACATGGGAGGAGATCTCCAAAACACGACAGAGAATTCTTAAGGCAGGTGTTGCTGGAAAGGAATTGTCTCCTGGAAATCAGTGTTAACCGCAAATAGAAATCTGATTGTAGATTAGCACAATTCAGCACTGCCCGATGGAAATGCCTCACAGGTGTCTTTACACCGAGGGAAAACAAAGAACAAGTCCAATTCAAAGAGCGTGACTGTTGGATCATGTGCATTTACCAGACGTCTGGGGGTTTGCTCTGTCAGTACAGCTGCTGCAAGAAAATGAACTGAGGTTCTGAGTATCCAGTCACAGCAGATCTCAGCAGTGTTTCTGATGAAGGGGACTGGCTCCCCGTCACGGGAAGCAGCATCTGGTGCTCTTCAGTCCCGATGGGAAGAGGAAGTGCTAAAGACATCTCAGAGGGCTTCACATCTATGGACTCAGACAAAGGGCTCTTCTGACTCTGAATGGGTTCTTGTTCATTGGAAGAATTATCAAGTGCATTAGAATCAGGGGGAGTTTCAGGTCCTGACGGGGAAAAACAAACAAAAAAAAAAAGAGATGTTTAGAAGTTCCTGTGCAAATTCTGCAAATTCCCTCTCAGCTGACTGTCAAAGCCAGCAGTTGGGATGCCAGTGGCTTCCATGTGCTGGAAAGCCACAGCAAGTTGTGAGTGCAGAGTAAGCACTGGGAATCACATCTGCTGCTGCTTGTAGCGTGGCAGCTAGAGGGATGATGCATTCCAACCTGATCTCTACTTGGCATGGTACAGGAGATAACAAATCCTTAACGTCCCAGTGAATGAAGGACCTTTGGAAAAATGTAATTGTGAAAGTTTCCTTGAGATTCCCCACCCCAGAAAATCTTGGAGCCAGAGCCACCGCCAAGCTACTGTCCAAAAATCTTTTATTTTCTAATTTTAGGGCTGCATGAGCAAAAAGATTTATTCAGCACTAGAGGCAAAAGAGCTGATGTAGTTCCTCAATCTTTGCACAGAGAACTCACCTGCATGAACTTTCATTTTGTGCTTCTTTAGATTTTTTATATCTGTGTAAGAATTTCCACACATTTCACAGATAAATGGTCTTTCACCTGAAAAATATTGGTTTGGTAGTTAGAACAACCTTGACATTGAAAGAAAATACAGTTAGAGATGTACAATAATGGATTTCAATGCTGGATTTTAAACCACAACTTTATAACTCTTATTTTGTCTGTCTGTATTCGGATTAAAATTGCTTCCAGAATAACAGTTTAAAATAAAGCAAGAAGACCTTGAACATTTTAAGTAAAGCCTTGATCATACATCAACATCTACGCTGGTTCACAGACACTACTCTCAAAAAGGCAATTAAAAAAAAAATGAATGAGTTTTTTCTTCACATTATGTTAGCCCAGAGATGCTTAAATTAAAAAACTCTGCTACTTTCAGGTCATAAATTAAGAAACTCTGCTACTTTCAGGTACAGCCCAACAGTTTGCATTTTAAAGGCAAAAGGGTAAAAGGTAGAATATAATTTATAGTGCAGGAAGCAGCTTGTCTGAAAACTGACCTGTATGGGACCGAAAATGTTTATTGAGCTCTCCAGAGGAAATAAAACTCTTTTCACAAATGCCACAGATATATGGCTTCTCTCCTAAAGGAAACACGAGGACTTTGTTATTTCAATACATAAACCAGAGTACACAAACAGAACAAATCAAAATGAAACAGAGGTATGTCCAATGGGAGAAAGAGCTCCCTAAACTGGAATCAGAGTTAAAAAACATAAGAAAGGAGCTGGATGCCAACTCCAGAGGTAACTTGTGTGTCATCACCCATCTCCAACCCTTCTGCAGGATCCAGGCCCGTTTGTGCTCCGTCCCTTCCAGCTGTGGGATCCTGTCCCCCCTTACCGGTGTGTTTGCGGGAGTGGGTGATGAGGGAGCTGGAGACAGCGAAGGCTTTCCCACAGCTGTCACACACGTAGGGCTTCTCCCCGGTGTGGCGCCGCACGTGGTAGGTGAGGGTGCTGGCCTGGGCAAAGCGCTGCCCGCAGCGGTCACACACGTACGGCTTCTCCCCGCTGTGCTTCCTGGAAAACAGCACCCCAGTCACCTCCAGGAGGGAAGGGAAGCAGCACCCACTGCTGAGGAACCTGCCTGTCAGTGCTTCATCCCCGAAGCTCCTGCTGCTAACGGTCTGTAACAACTGAGCCTGGTTTGACTCTGCAGTTCTCGCCGAGTGAAACTCACGGGCTGTTCCGTCTGGGATCAGCACATCCCTGAAATACAGGCCCTGCACGTGTAACATGCGCCATGGGAACTCAGCATGCTTTGCATTTTAGTGCAAGACAAGATGACAATTCCCAGCAAGGGAATGCCATTCCTGCTCCTGCCAGCAATGCCGAAAGCCACGCACAGACAGCAGCGAGAACTGCTCTGTCACTCCCCACCAGGGAACTCTCTCCTCTGTGGTGCTGCAAGGACTTTGAAACAAACCACAAGGATACCAGTGCACAGGCTGCAACACTCATACAGCACAAATCTCCTCCCTAACGAGCAAGTACATCCATGGAATTACTCTGCCAGGCACTGCGAGAGAAGTGCCACGAGAAAAGAGGGAGGAAACGCCAAAATTCCGTGAATGTGTAACCCTTGCTCACACTGGAGTAAAGGGTTCTATTTAAACAGACCCAAGGAGGACAAGCATTTGCAGGATCTCCCCTGTGCCCACCTGGCGTGAATCTTCAGGTTGCTGGAGGTCGCGAACTGCAGGTTGCAGACGTCACATTTGTAGGGCTTCTCCTCCCCGTGATGCATCCGGCTGTGGAACACCAGCTGGCACTTCTGAGCAAAGCCCTTGTCACACAGTTCACACTTGTATGGCTTCTCCCCTGGTGAAAAGGAACACCCTTGTGCTCTTTGTGTTCACCTAAGAAAGCTTTGCAGTCCATGACCCGAGCGGGGCTCAGGTGTCTGATCTAATACTTCTTACAAATAACATCTTGGGACATCCTGTAATCAGCCCACCGAAGCGGAACGTGCTCGGAGCACAGAGGATAACAAGACTGTTTTGTAACACATTATGTTTGTGAAAAGAAAAAAAAATGTTTTTAACAGTGCCACTTTCTCCACGTTATTTTAAGAATGCTGCTACTGTGTTTTAAGACTTTCTGCCAGTTATGTCTGTCCATCATTCAAAATATTCAAGATGAACCAGTAAATCATCTGCTTTTTCTTGCCTGCCCAACAGCAACAAGTCTTCACTGTACAGCCTAATGCTCCCTAACTTCTTGTCAGTGTCTGCTGCAGGTACTTCTCTGACTAGTCATGTTTCCTTACTGCTGAACAGTCTCCTGCAAGGGCTTGTGCAACTCTGCAGTCCCAGATGACAGTAAAAAAATGCCTTTCTCTGCCATTCTGTGGCAGTGCATGATCAAACCACAAACTCAACAACTCACAAGTATACTGGGTGCATAAAAACTTCAAAACGAAAAGTATTAGACATCTAATGTGCCACGTAGCAACCAAGACCATGGAATTCCCTACCCACTCATGCAGAAATTCCCAGGACAATACCCTCAGAAGTACAAAGTACAGCTGACATTCCTACCGGCACCATCCCTGAATTCTGCTCACAGTCAGGCTCCAGCAATTTCTTGTTCATCATCTTTTTAAGTCAGGCATGTTGTTTTAAAATGCTTAAGTGTTTCTACCTGATTTCTTTTTGATGCTTGATATGACACAAGCTCCTGGTAATGTTACTGAATGCACCATCACACGTTCCAGCTGTATGTTTTACTAAATAAAATCCCAAATGCTGTAGTAATTCAGCCAACCTCCCCACCTATTTCTGAAGACATTAAGGGACAAGTTATTTGGAACAAGATCGTATTTTTTCCCCACTTTTTTTCTCAAACATACATTGTGTTTTAAATTTTAAAAAAAAAGCAACAGGAATTGTAGTATCAAGTACAGCAAGGCTTTCATGCTCTACTGACAGCAGCTTTTGACATTCCATCACTCTACAGAGCTAAAGGCAGCTCTTCTGAGTCTCTCCAGAAACCAAGATGCTCAGACTTACAAAGTCCTCTCTAGCTACTAAAAGCAGAAACTATGACTTTGTACTGAAAAATGCTACCAGGATATCAGGACTACCCCAACAAACAACATTTCAAGAGGAAGGAGTCAGAACGCAAAGATCTTCCTAGTCCTGCATTCACACAATCCCGCGTGTGATTCCAGGCCTCCGCAGCCCACGAGGCCGAAGTCTTACCTGTGTGAGTTCTTACATGTGTTTTCAGCTGGTTGCACTGGGTGAATGCCTTCCCACACAGCTGACACACGTAGGGCTTCACCCCCTTGTGTATCCTCATGTGGCGGCGGAGGCTGCTCGCCTCCGAGAACACCTTCCCACACGTGTTGCACACTGGCTTGGCTTTGGAGTACTTCTGGTCCAGCTCCTCTCCCGAGCTCTCCAGCTGGTAAGAGCCCTTGTCGCTGGCTATGTTGGACATGCAGTGCTCCTTCAGGGCACAGCTCTGCTGAGGCTTCCCCCGTTTCTGTTTGGCTGCCACGGTCTGGGCCAGGATGTCCTGCGCTGCCAGCGTCTCGCTCTCCCCCACGGCCGCCAGCTGCAGCTCGGAGCTGTCGCTGCCCTGGGCAGCCTGCTCTGTTATCTGGGTGGCCAGTTTGTTCGCATCTAAAAACATCTCCATGGACGTGTTCTCGGTCACGTCGTTCTGGTACGGCAGGGATTTATTCTCTGCGCTTTTTGGGGGGCTGAAATTCTTCTTCCGCTTTTTGGGTTGAGGCGATTTCTTGTCCAAAGCTGCTTTCTTTGCCAGGGGTTGAACCAGCTCTGCAGCAGCAGCAGCAGCAGCAGCAGCAGCATCCGCTTTCTCCCGATTACTGTAATCTCTGAGAGTCAGAAGGCAAGTCTGCTGATTCATTTCAACGTTCCCAGTGATGCTGGATGTCTCTGTGGAAGAGGGATTAGCAATAAAAGCAAAGTCCTCCATCTTGATCTTGCACTTAGTGACCACTTCTTCCACTTTGAGATAGTCGGCAGCCTGGTGAATCTCTTTGACATTCCAGCTGCAAGAGAACAAGGCTTGGGTGAAACATTCTGGACAGATTGTTCTGCACCGACTCTATCACACACAGGGACACAGAGCTACTGAGAAGTTACACTGTCAGAAAATATAACTTTGAGACCACACAGCGAGCTCCAATCTCTCAGTGCTGCAGCAACACAGGGCACTAAACTGTCAATTCCTCCTGAGCTGAAGTCATTGTCTAGTGGGGTCTGCACACCCTCAAACTGAGGATTTTATTTTCACAGCACAAAGTGACAAAACACTGGAGAATAAAATGCACAAATTACCATCCCATAATCCTTCTGGCAAAAGCGGCAGGTAATTCACCAGCAGCACATTCACCTCAGCAGTTCTGTGAGACAGGTACTAATCTTGTTTTATAAAACGATCTACCAAGAGTCTTAACTCTGTATCAGCTGCACACAGACACCACCACCACCTCATTTAAACCACTACACCCTGTTTTTCAGTTCCTACAACACAGGCCTTGATGGGGGCAAACGCTTTTTCTGTGACTCCTTTTGTAATATGAGATTTTAAGTAACGGATCATGCAAATTCTGACAAATGTGATCTTTTAGAATCATGCCTGTCCTCATCTATTCCTCAGACTCTACCACACACAGTTTCTGTGTGTTTTTGCAAAAAAAAGACTACTGTAATTCATCTCCAGAAAGAACACACTGGTCCTTCCCTCTCCTGGTAATGGTGCAGGATGTTTAACCCCTTCTAACCCAGACAGAAAGAGCGAGAGACTGGAACTATCTACCAGTGAAATTTCAGACAACATCCCTTTGTTTTGGCACTCCCGTGGCACGTGGAGTTTTAAAATATGCAAACAGACGAACTTCAAGTTGTTAATATGTATCACATCCATTGTTTCTCCTGAACTTCCCACAAAGAATCCAGTTCTGGCTTGCCACAAAGTTTATTTCCCTACTCCCTTCCCTCCTCCAACAGTGTAAATTACCTGTCAAGGTTTAGGTTTCCCGTATAAATAAATTCCAGGAGCTTTTGGAAGCCATCAGCTTTCACTTGAGTCTGATCCAGCACAACATTATTGTCGGATGCGTCCCTGTAGAAGGCCCCGAAGTACTCGCTGAAGGAGGCGAGCACGTTCCTGTGCGCTTTGAACTGGCACTCCCCGATGACCACGGTGCAGTCGCAGAGGAATCCGGCCTCTCGCTGCTTGTTCAGCCTCTCCAGCAGGTGCTCACAGTGATGGGAATACTGCATTTTGAGGACGCGCTGCAGCCGCTTTGTTCTGACCTGCGAAAGCACACACACAAAAAATTATTTATGTGCAAGACGCCACTCTGTTTTGCCCTCAACAGTTAATGATTACAGAAGAGTCGGTGTCCGTGATCACCGACGGCAGTTCGAGCAGCAGAGGGATGGAGGATCCTGCTGTTCTGGGGGAGCCGCCGGTTTTAGGACGGGAGGCGGGGGGGGGCGGGCAGAGGTTTTGTGCTGCCCCGGCCCCGCCGGGCTCAGCCCCGCAGCTGTCCCGCCGTGTCACACCGGGCTGGGGGAGCGCCCCAGCTCCGACCCCGCGGCTCGGACCGACCCGTGTACCGGGCTCTGGGCGCTCATCGGGGCATCCCCGGGCCGGGCTTTGGGGCCGCCGAGGGAGCGAACGAGGAGCGCGACCCGCAGCCCTCCCGGCCCGGCCCCGCCGCCGGACGGCTCGGAGCCCGCAGCGCCCTCCCCGGCCCCGCGTTCCCCGCTGTCCCCCCGCGTTCCCCTCTGTCCTCTCGTGTTCCCCGCTGTCCCGCCGGCCCGGCCCGGCCCGGCCCCCGCGCACCTGCGGAGGGAGGGAGGGAGGGAGGAGGAGGGAGCGCTGCCCTCAGGCCGCCATGTCCCGCTGACGCCGCCGCCGCTTCCGGGACGCGAGTTCCGGCCGGGGGCCCCTCGGGAAACCGGGAAACAAGCCGGGGTTAATGTGATGATCCCGCCGGGCAGCGCCGCGGGTTTAATTGAAAGAACTCGGGTGTATGGGTTTAGAAACCGAGAGCGGCGCCCTGGTCGCTGAGGGGAAAAAAAAAAAAAAAAAGGGAAAGGAAAAAAGCCACCTTGGCGGGTGTTTCCGCCCGGTTTCGAACCGGGGACCTTTCGCGTGTTAGGCGAACGTGATAACCACTACACTACGGAAACGCCGCTGTATGCGAGTCTTCATGGTTATCCCCAAATTCGCTCCCTCCCCGCCCGTCCTCGCTGTCTCCTCCGCGACCTCCACGTCTCATCCTGCCCCGCGGAGTACCCAAGGTAGCGGGATCGGCGGGATCGGCATCCCAAGGGACCCGTCAAGCACCCCATACTCCCCTGCCTCCCGTCCCCTTTCTCCCCGCAGCGCCCGCAGGTCACCCCCAAGCGCGGGGGCTCCGGGGGTGTGCTGCCCACACACACCGGGAACGACATCCATGTGAACGGGGAACTTCGAGGAGGAGAAGGGGAGTGTTTGGCTTTGCTGGAAGGGCAGATGAACGCCAGGCAGCGACTCCTCTGCAGGCCTCTCGCTGCAGTGGAGAATGTGGAAGAGACTAATCCTGGATTTTCTACTACATCAGGCACTAAAAATTCGTGATCTTGGAAGAAGCTACAGAAGGGAACTTGGTTTTGCCATCCTTTTCAAAAGGAAACACAAGCCAAACCCCCGCCGGTTGGACGAGTAAAAAGAGCCGAGAGAAATGAAATAGGAAAGACTCCAGAGTGACAGGGAAGGGAAAGGGGAAACCAAAGAAAGCTGGAAGCAAGTAGCAACAACGTTCTGTTGAGTTTTGGCAGTGGCAGCTACAAAATTTCTTAATGCTACTGCTGTCATCGTGCAGAGGTTTCTGATGGCTGCAAGGATGTGTGTGCAGAGGGGTGAAAAAATGAGCATCCTTAATAGCCCTTTTTGTGCTTGTAACATCTCCCACGTCCATGTGGAAAAACACTTCTGGGAATCCACTTCTGCACAACTGTAGCACTCAGCGTGACTTTGACATTGCAACCCACCCCCATATCTTCCCAACACAGATAACACAATAACACAGTAACATAATTACACCCATTTTGTTCCTGCAAGATCTTCAGCAGTCCCCGAGGATTAAATTTTAATAACAGTAAACAAGCTAATAAACCACAGTACAAATTAACTAATGCATATGTATTGCTATTGATATTATAATATTTTCAGTCTCAGCTTGACAACCATGAAGGAAGGAAGGTCCTGTTTAGGTCACATGCTATAACCTTCTCCAAGGAGCTGAATGGTCTCAGCTATCACAGCTGCTGAAGTTGCCTGGATTGTGAACACGTCAAATGTATTTCCAGTATTTTTTTTCCAAACAAAACACATAATTTAGATATCCACATTCCCAATGTCCTTTACCTAGGACAACCCCAGAGTACCTTGACCAAAGGGAGATGCCATGAGACTGGGGTGGAAAAGTACCTGTCCAATCCCACTGTATTTTGTTTGATTCCTGTAGGTATCCAAAAAAGCATGGGATTGTCACATTCTGGAGAGATGTGAGGCTGTGGGGAAGAAATGGCACAGCTGTTCCCTGAGGAGACTGATGTGCCAGCACTGTGCCTGTCCAGGCTGCTCCTTGCCCCCTGTTATTTCCCAGCTTGACCTGGACAGCTGTGAACTTAAAAAGCACCGAGCACGGATTCTCAAAGAAAGTGGCACATCTTACATCACCAGAGCTGAGAAGCTGCTTGGACGGGGCACAGAAGTAAAATGAATTATGTGTGCCTCAGGCTCAAGGAAGAGATGACTAATAATCTTAGTGAGATGGAAAAAACTTAATGCCTTCAGTGAAATTACAGTTCAGAATCAAAGGTTTAATTGCCCTGAAACCCTCTTTTAGTGTCCTGATGTTGGCACAGAGTTATCAGTGATTGACAAGCTCCGCTCCAGTTCTATCATGAATGAATTATCCTCATGTTGGCGTAAGGACTTACTCCCACTCCAGTCCTTTCTGCTGTTTTCTGGTGGCCTCTTCCCTGGAATTAAGTTGAATTCATGGTCCCAGGAGGTGTTGGGGTGAAAGTCAGAGCTCCTCCTAATAAGAAGCTTTCAGTTTGGACAGAAGGCATCTCTCTTCCCTGAGTGCCTCCCAGCTAATTATTGTGTCAGAATACAGGGAGGCTGAGCCTAAAGCAGGGCACAGAAAATGTCTCTAAAATACATATGACTTATAACAGATTCTACTTAACACTTCATGGAAAATAACCTGAGATTACAGTTACCTGGGAGCAAGAGTCTAGGGGGAACACCAAGAAAAATCGTTTGGCACAGTTTATTCCTAGTTAGTCCATGAATACGTCTTTCTGAACAGGTGTAAAATACTTTTTTTGAGAGGCTCTTGACCAGAGCTATAATGAACAGCACATGTATGACTAAAATTGAGAAGACCAAGAGCTCTACACCATCGCTTTACACTCCGTTGTACCTGCAGAACTGCACTGCCCGGGAACGCCTTTGCTTTTCCATGGAAATCTCAGTGCCAGAAAGCAAACACGCTAAAACCTCCCTGAGGAACGTGATGCAGCAGAGGGGAGGCAGCCGTGTCCGAGGGGGAGTGCTCCAGGAAGGGGGTCCTTCAGGGAGCATCCGCCTGGCACCGACAGAGGTCACGGCAGAGACAAACAAATACCCTCATCCAATGGAGCGCGGGGGGCTGGCACAGCCCTGCTCCGGGGAGGAAGGCGAGATCTGTTCCCGGCTCCTCATCCAGGAATCCTCGGCTGGGACGGGCAGGATTCGAGTGTGGACCCGAGCCCTTAAGTTCAGCCCCCAGGCACCAAGTCGTGGCCCTAAACCCCAGACACCAGCCCCCAAAATCCTGGCACCAGCCCCTAAATCCTGGCAGAAGCCCCCAAACCCCAGGTACCAGCTCCCAAATCCCCCAAACCCCGCTCCAAGCCCCAGGCCCGGCTCCGTGTCCCGGTTCCCTGTCCCAGATCCAAGCTCCATTCCCGGATCCCGGCCGCGATGAGGGGCGGGCGCTCTCCTGATCCTGATCCTGATCCCGGTCCCGGTCCCGATCCCGGTCCCGGTCCCGGTCCCGGTCCCGGTCCCGGTCCCGGTCCCGGTCCAGGCGCGCTCCCGCGAGCACGCGGCGCGTTCCAAACTCCCGCCACTCCGCCTGTCCCGCCCCCTCCTCCCCCTGTACCCAATGGCGGCGGAGGAGGGCGCCCCTCCGACCAATGGCAGCGCGGCGGGCGTGGCCGCGGCCCTTTAAGAGGCGGCGCGAGGCGCGCTCCCCGTGCGCGCCGTGTGGGGAGGCCCCTCGCTCAACTAACCCTAATGGCGCCCGCGCTCCCCGCGCCCGCCCGCTGTTTTAATCGCTGACTTTCAGCGGGCGAGGGGAGCGCCCGGGGGAGGGCGGGGGGGAGGAGGAGGAGGAAAGGGGTCCGGCAGTAAAAAACGTCAGCGAGGGGGCTCCTCACCCCGGCCCGCCCTGGGGTCCCTTATCCCGTAGCCCGGAGCGCTCCCGCCGCCGCGCCGCGCGGAGGCCGCGGTCGGCCGGCCCAGAGCCATTGCCGCCGCGAAGAGCTCGTCTCTGTCAGCCTCGGCGACGGCCGGGAGCGGACAGGCAGTCCTCCCCAGCCCCGGGCAGTCGGGGGTCCCAGCACAGCAAACCGGGAGCGGCGCCTCCGGGCCGGACGGCCGCGGCTCCTCAGCCGTGGGGTGCGCGGCCGGCGCCGCCCCGACACCCCCCAACCCCCCCCATCCCTACAACACGGTCCGACCCGCCGCGCTCGGGGGGGAGGGGGGTCTAGGCGGCCCCCTCGGCTCTGCTGGGCCGGCCGGGGACCCCAAAGGGAGCCCCCAGGGCGTGGGTCCCCGCTGAGGTTCGCTGTGTGCCCCCCGGTGCGGGATGCCGAGATCTTATCAGGGAGAGGGAGCCCTGAGGCCATGGGAGCTCGGAAATGCCGCATTTAACGCATCGACTTTGGGAAATGTCCTACTCGTCGGTTTCTAGAAGCGCGGGGCTGAATTTGCGGAAACATGCGAGGCTGAGCAGCGGGGACAAATATTTCGCTGAGGTGTGGAACGGGGATTGTGAGGGGAAAGTGTTGGGGCTTGTCCCTATTCCTCTCTCTGCTGAGGCCTTGGCGCTGCCGTGAAGAGAACCTGCCCTTGGTGTGCCAGGCACAGCACCAAACCTGCCTGAGATGTGCCAGGCACAGCACCAAAACCTGCCTGAGATGTGCCAGGCACAGCACCAAAACCTGCCTGAGATGTGCCAGGCACAGCACCAAAACCTGCCCGAGATGTGCCAGGCACAGCACCAAAACCTGCCCGTGCTGTGCTGAGCCACAGACCTGTTTTCCAGAGGGAGGAGTGCCCAGAGCCCACCTTGAGCCATCACGGTCATGGGAATGGGCTGTTCAGATACCTGTGCTGATAAATTCTGGCCACAGGCCGGACCTTCTGGGTACCAACCACTTGCAGAAGGTTCCCTGGAGCTGCCGGGGCGATGGAGCTGAGGGTGCCCCATCCCAGGCCTCAGCAGGGAACAGACGTGGCCCTACAAACCTCGGGCATCACTCTGTGCTCACATTTACCAGCCCTTTCCACAATTTCCTCAGCGTTTGACCAGTGCCATCTTGTGGCCTCCTTTTCTTTGTGCTAAGGACGGGAGTGGACTTGGGTACTTAAATTTTTTAATTCTCTTCGAAAGAAACCTTCTGCTGCCAGAGTAAGTAGAAATGGGAGGGTCCGACCCCGCACACTTGAGGATGTGTAGGTCCTTTCTGGTAGTGGAATCTGAATGTTGCTTAATCAACCCGATCCAACTAAAGCTAGCACTGGTTCTGCCACTGGTAATGTTCTTTCTTGGTTCAAACAACTGTGTTTTCACTGTTTTATCTTGTTTCCAAGCAACAGCTTTCACTTAGCATCAAATAATTCATTTCAGACTCGTGACTAAACATGCAAAGCCAAGATATTTCATGTGCTTACTACGTTTTTCAAATGAAACTTGCCTTGTCTTACAATTCTCTGAGAAAAGTCTTGTCTCCTAAATGTACCTGGTTTTGTGGCATTTACAATGTTGTTTGTTTTTTTTTTTTCAGTGTCACTTCCAAAAGAGACAATAAGCTTAAACTGCCAAGTTTCTGCATGCGTGAAAAAGTATCAGATCCACATGTCAGAGAAAAAAAATGCTAAGGAACAGAGAGCTTGGTCTACTTTTGTTTCTATGTATTTGTGGAAGCAAGGAATACCGTGGAGTGGGATATTGTTGCAGGGACTACAACAAAGGGAGCTGTTGCTACTGTTTCTGAACAGTCTGCGGGTGCCCTCCTGTCCCCAGCGAAACAGTGAAAGGTGTGGCTTTTTAGGAATGAAAAAAGAAGCTGTCGGTGATGTTTCTCCCCTGAAGAGTTTAAAACCGTTCCCAGCTGTGTCAAAGGAACTTTATTCAGTGTCTCCCCTCCAAGCAGAACTCCCCCGTCAGAGCCAGCACCTCAGGGAGTAGCTCCACCTCCGAGCTTGAATTGTGTGGCATTGAGTTGATTTTCTTCCCTCAGAGCGTAAGTGCTTTTCTTAGGATCTCTAGATTTGTTTTTTTCTTTTAAAAAATCCAGTAGTTCGTTTGAAGCTTGTTTGCACCGAGAAGTTTGTGATCAGGTGATGATTTTTGGGAGAAGAGGGGCTCTTGTGCTCCGTGGTTATGGGAGCACATTTTTGAGGTTCATATTCTGGGCTGCCACACAGTTGGTTTGGGATTTGGGGCTTTGCATCCTGGGTGACTTGCTGAGTGCCAGATGCTCGGGAACTAACACCAAGGTGTCAGGAGGTTCTGTGGGAAATGTTTGGACAGTGAGCTTTGAAGGAGGGGTTGCTGGTGTCTGCTGAAGGTGTTCTCACTGCTCGAGGTCGGTCACACATCTGCTGTACCAGGTTGGGCACATGGACAGTGCTCTGGCCAAAGGTGACACAGCACTGCCTGAAACCCCAGCAGCATGAGATGACCTCACTGCACTCGTGTGTGCCTGGGGATGCCTTCCTTTTGCACGGTTACCTCTTAGTGTGCTGTTCCCAAACACCCCCGAGTTTTCTGTCCCTGTGGGAAATCGCTCCTCTTCTGGGGAGAACCGAGAAAAAAAATCAGCACAGCATGGATGAAATCCCTTAGGAGATCCCATGGAATTGAGAGGATAGCAGGAGGGGTAACATTACCATGCTTGTGCAAACAGCCCCCCTCTGAGGGTGTCTGGGGAGCTGACAGATGCGGAGCCCTTGAAGGGACCACTGTAACTCTACCACGTTTTCAAGTGCACATTTCTAAGCACGAAATCCCAGCCAGGGCTGATTCCAGCTGTGGTGCTGTGTGGCAGGCAGGGTCCTGAGTGTTCCACTCCTGGCTCTGCCTTCAGCCACCTCTCAATGTTGTTACCCTTTCCCACCCCCTGAAGAACTTGCTGTATGGAAAAGCAGCAGGATTTTGTCTTACATTACTCTTTCATTACTCTGTTTCCAGTTTACATTTTAGCTTTCTTGCATTAGTTTAAAAACAATCACGCTTGTTTGGGTTGTGTGTGATGTGTCGGTGCACAACAAACCAACCAAGTCAGGTTTTAATCAGTTCAAGAGGTTTGTATGCAAAGATGGACAAACTTAGGCAAATTAGAATAGATTCACGTGTCAGTATAACTTTGTGTGCAAATTTAAAGTGCACTTTGCTACGAACTTGAAATGACCAGCAGAAAAGCTGGAATTTTTTCACTTAGGGTAAACTCTGCTAAATGCTTCCCAGAGCTGTTGGCAGAGGTGGCAGCACACGCAGACTTCGTAAGAACGGCTCGAGCAGAGTTAACGTTGAACTGAGATACTGAGTCGAACAAAACAGTTCAAGTTGACCTTGCTCAAGAGACAACAAAAAGTGTCTTAAGGAGAAATAATAATTATCAAAGAGCAAAGAATGGTTTAATTCAAAGGCTGTTTAACCTCCGACAGGTCTGGCAAACATTAATAGAACCCTACCCTAATTCTGTTTGTAGATTGCCTCAACAAGGGGTACTTTGAAAGCGTGGTTGGATGTGGTATCTCAGGATGTTTATCAGCAGAGGGAATGGAAGAAGCATACATCTCAATCATTTTTACATGAGCAATTCAATGGGAAAGTGAAGTCATGCAATCAAATCTTTGTAAATACTAAAAAAACATGGACTGGAGATGGTTTAAGAATGTAACAACTCTCTGTGCTTTTCTTTGCCCAGTTCTCTGCATTCAGCTTAACGCTCCCAAGCTGGGGAGTTCTATCTAAAAGAAGTTTGGAAAAACCAACCCCAGGCAGTGCTAAACCTCTGGCACAGGAGCCTGGGAGAACTGCTCTGGGTCTTGGTGCTGTGCTGGGTGACTCTGACCTGCTGGCAGGGTCAGAGCAGGTCTGCCTTGCAGGCAGAGCTTTGCACTGCATGGCCTTTGCTCAGAAAGCTGGGGGGCAGCTTTTACCCCCTGCATTTACAGTTTCCAGGCTGCAGAGCCCTGAAATGATTGTAACTTGAGTGGGCCTTTAAGTGTATTAAAATTAAGCTTTATTAGTTGCTATTTTAAGTTGTGTGTATCCAACTCTAGCTGTGGTTCTGGGTAAAGTGTTTCAAGCCCTCAGGTCTGTACAGGAAGAACAGTTGGCAGTGTTTGGGTCAGTGTATACTTCCCAGCTGCACCAGACCCGAAATGAGAGTGGTGCAGCAGTAGAAGGCACTTTTTTCTACTTCTCCTTGGTCAGCTGAATATTTGTATTTCAAAGATTTCATCAGGGTGAGCTGCTCCCCTGTGGCTGCTGAAGCCTTTGTTTTCTACATCTTGTGTGAGCTGTGAAGGTGTGTGGGATGTGCTCTTGCTGTTGATCCTGTTTTTCGAACGGTAGATGGCAACAGACGTTCATTTGTAAAACATCCGAGTGGAGCTCGGAATTTAATGTGCAGGGAGGATCATTCTTGGGTAGGAATTTAAGTAAAACTATGTGTAAATACTTTTCTTTTTTATTTTTATTTTTTTTTCCCCAAGTACAGGCAAACTGCCATTAAATCGAAAGATTTGCAAATAAAATAAATTTTTATAGAATCCACTTGAAAGCAAAAGTTTGGAAAGACGATGTTTATGCTTCACAGCAAAGTACTGTATCGAAATCAGGTATTTGAAGTGCACTTTTCAATGTATATTATAGATAAACTCAAGTGATTGAGAAATGTTGGTTAACACTAGATTTTTGTTCCCTTTCAAGTTTGCTCAAAACAGCACTAATTTTGAGTTTATCTTTGGTTGACAAACTAATTAAAACATATCTTTGCACAAATTGAAGAATTCTATTTCCTGTCTATCCTGTTTGGGATAATTGATAAATTGATAAATTATTTTGACAACTTGGCCCCGTTTAAAACAGTGCCAGAGACCAGCATTTGCAGATCTTCAGTTTTACTTTCGCCTCTAAAAATGCACTGTGTGATTTGAAACTGGGTGTGCAAACATCAGCCTTTCCAGTACACAGCAACACGTTGTAGGAAAAAAAATTGCTTTCCACATTTCTCATTTCTTTCAATAAATTTACTGTTTGCTTTTGTGGAATATACACTTTGTTTCCCAAAAGCGAATGTGGGAGTCGTGTGAGTGAGGAAGGTAATCATCTATAACAAAGTTCCAGCCGAGTCACAAGACTTTTGGGAATTTTACAGCTGCAAACTGAAGTTCTCGTGCATTATCATAACACTCTGCTTTGCGACGATAACGAGTTTAAAGGCTGGAATTTCTCTGTTTTTATTGAAAAGATAATCAGACTTCCGTACATTAATGATGGACTATTGGCAGCCGTGATAATTTCGTGGTGGACGTTGTAGCCCTGCAATTAGTATTTTAATAAGGCTGTTTCTTACGACTGTGCTGGTATTATCTGAATGGTACAGTTGGGCGCTTCGCTGGGCTCCGTGGGGGACAAAACGAGGCAGAAAGGAGAAAAAAAACTGCCTGAAACGAAGCGATGAAGGGGGTTTGGTCCCAGGGCTGCTACTGGGTCCAGATGTGCCCTTCTGAGCTCCTTGGATTGCTGCTCCATAAAACCGGGGTGGGGGATTCTGACCCCCTGTGGAGGCTGTGGATGGGAAGTGCTCAGCAGCGTCATCCGCCTGTCCCCTGGCCCGGGGCGACAAACCCATCGAGCCCTATTGTTTCCGGAGGGACCAGGCTCTTCGCGCATAAAACTGTCTTCCAGGTCGCAAACTTTCAGGATCAGGAACATTTACCAAGTCCGCGTGCTTAAAACCTTTTTCTCTCCCGCTCCAGCCTCTGAGCCTCCTAAAGAGCGGAATTCCATCACTTCTTTCATCACTCTAATATTCCTTTTAAACAACTGTATCATGGGATCTATTGTACTTAGCTGTAGTATGTCTACCGTACAGTCCATGTTTTTCATCACAGGAAGCAGCTTGAACTGCTTATAACACATGGAGCAGATATTTGTCTTGTTTTAGAGCAGCTTTATATCGTTCAGCTGGCTCTGCAGCCTCTTCTGTGTCTAAAGATAAGTACGTTTAAGGATAATCCTGAAGTTTTTATCTTCTGCGTCATCAGCCCACACTTTCGTTACCGTTTCACACTGTGCTGCTCCAGGCAGCTTTGAACAGCCTTCGCTCGACAATTAAGGGAGTGAACCGGCGAAACTGCTAATTTCTCTCCCTGTCCTTCCCCTCTTATCTCCTATTCTCTGAGGTACACGTCTTTATCTGCGTGTTTCCAAGAAGGTGCTCAATTAATAACTCAGACAAGTCAGAGCTGATAGGATCTTTTCATGTATTAATTTAACTCTTCCTTTCAAACGGAGTGCCAGAAAATGACTGTTTTCATGTTTTCTCTATTTATTCTGGCTGGATTTTTTTTTTTTGGTATTGAAGTAGTCCTTTGATTCTGCTCCCAAGAAATTATCAGGGTTTACAGTGGTGGCCTTACAGGTAACGGGGGTTCTCACTGATGTGTTGAGTAGCAGCTTTCTTCTGTGTTAATGTTGATTTCAGGTTGGTTTTACTTCCAGCAAAAAAATAAACCCACACACTTGGCCGTGCAGGATATAGAAATATTAGTGATTTTTTTTTTTTTAACTCAGTTTGTTGTGTTTGTTTGTTTGTTTTTATTTTCATATAGCAAGAATGATGCAACTCAGCTGATGAGTACAACAGAATTAATTTTCAGTGGAGAATCACTAGATTTGTTCAAAGGCAGAGGTTTGTTAGTTTGTTTGTGTGAGTCATTTATCAGTCACAGAGAGTGATGTTTGAGCCCCCTGTTCTTTCACTGGACATGAATGACAATATATTTAGTTTCCACCTGTGTTGTTCTTGCAGCAGGTTTAAATTTGCAATAAGAGCTAAGCTAATTTGATATTAGGGGAAAAAAAAGTCCTCTGGGCTCTTGTCTATGGTTTAAATTCACCTGGTCCCAGGGGAAACTCAATGTGAGCTGGGAGATGCAGAAAAACCACAGCCATTCTTGGCGAAACAATGGACAGGAACACCCATCTCCACAGACAGCAGGTTGTTTAGTGAACATTAAATTTATGGGTGTCCCTGAGAAAATAGGTAACCAACTAACTAAAACATATGAAGTTCTATACTGAAAAAACAAAAAAAAAAAAATCTTTAAAAGCCATCTCAGGGAGCCTTGTTTTTTTTTTTTTTTGTTGGAGGTGAAGATAATGATTTTTTATTGGTGTTTTTGATACTAAAAGATCACTGATGAAGTATTTTACAGAAAATACTTCAGAAAATGAAATGTTTCTATTCTTATGGCTTATAAGTCCGTGTTCCAATTGCTTTCAGAGAGAGCAATTGAACCTGAAGCTATCAAGACAGATGGCAAATTCTGAAAAATGACAAGTGGATTCTTTCTTCTGATTTTCTTTGTGAACGCACAAGAACCTTTCAATGAAGAACTTACCTGAAACTAATGTGTAGAATCTAAAGGTCGTATTGGCCAGTACAGAAAAAAAAAAAAATTACCCATTAATCAGCATTTTGATATCATCCTTTTTTCTACCAAGTTGATTTTTCATTCTTCAGCCACGAGGACTTTACATAGCGACTTTTTTCCTTCAGGAATGCCATTTTTAATGTAGCAAACGTTTGTCACCGGGACAAAAAGTTGGTTAACATCCAGTGAGGATCACAAACACATGTGGACTAACAGTTAAATCGCTGACCCTGTGATTAATAGTGATGGTTGTTCTGGTTGCCAGTCTGCTTCATGGAAATCTTGTGAGCGTAAAGCTCAGGTTTAATAAGCTCGGGGATTCAGCAGTCCTGGAGTATTTCCAGAGGTTTGCTTCCATTTCCAAGTGTATCTTGGTAGTACCACCAAGGCAGGTGACACGTGGAGCTGCAGGTGACTCTCTGGCTGGTGAGCCCGCTGTGTCACGAGGCTCAGCCACAGCACTGTAATGTTACACTTTAAAACACGGTTTAGTCTTGTAATAGAAGCCAGTTCCAGTTCCCATCACGTTTTAAGGGTGTTTCTCTGCCGTGAGTTCTGGCCAAGTGTTTCAGATAGTTCAGGGATACAGCTTAAAGAAAAATATTGCAAGAAGGAACAATATTTTAAAAGGTGAAAGTCCGCTCTCTCGAAGCCAACTCCTGCAATGCTCCATTTTCCTTTTTTTTTAAGTGTAGTGAGGGCTTCAAGTGTTTCCCATCTTAATGCTTGTGCAAGGTAAAATATGCCCTTTAAATGAGCCTTTTCATGTAAATAGGAGATATGCACGTTTAGTGGTTGAAGGCTTGGGAACCAAATGTGAGACCCCAAGGAGATGTTACTGAAAGCTCAGTGGTGCAAAGGCAGGTTCTGGGCTGTCCCCAGGTTCCCAAGGCCCATGCACTGCCTGACAAGGAGGAATATACACTGACAGCATTCCTTAAAGGAATGCTCCAAGGGCAAAATGAAAACATTTCCACAGGGTGTAGCCATCAATCACCAGGAGGATGTTCTTGTACACCCGCTACAACACAGCAGAGCTTTCCAGTGACCTCAACGCACTGGCCAACATAGGAGCTGCTACAGCAATTACAGATTACATCAAGTATCGAGTCAAAGCCAACAGCCAACTACCGGGCAAACCTTTTATACGTTATTAAAATCATATCCTTCCCAGAAGATCCAAGCTAATAAAATTGAATTCGATAATGCAATCAGTAAAAAGCAGGTTTAAAAAAAAAAAAAAAAAAAAAAAAAAAAAAAAAAAAAAAAAAAAATTTAAAAAAAAAAAAAAAAAAAAAAAAAGAAAAAATAATAATAATCATTTCTCCTTTGTTGATAACATCCCAAGAAATCCCATGTTTTATATAGTGCCTAATAGAGGTAAGCGTGAAAATAATCCCGCAGGTATATTAAGAGTTTCAGTTGCACATTCTCTGAGACTGCCTGGGATTTTTTTTATAATTACATTTTATTAAGAAATAATTGTTATATATCAAGTGTGGCTTGCACTTAGATTAAAGATTGAAGGCTGTGGTTACCTAATATTTCAGCAATTAAAATACTGGGGAAATTTTAGGAAGTATAGAATGGGAAGGGTTCTTTTTCTCGTATATTAAGGAGATAGTTCCTCCTGAGCAACTGGCTGGGGCAGTTTGTTACAGGCCTTGAAAAATAAAAAATATTAGAGGTTTGACATGAAAAAAGGAGAAGGGAACAAACACTTTTGTATGTAAAGGAGACCAATGTTCAGTGCTCACATTTCTAATAAATCACTTATGACCGGATAAATCCTATGTTTGGCCACCTTAAAGGGGCCCAGGTGTGCTAGACTTTCAAACCAAAAGGTTTTGAAAACCTGGCACTTTGAGGGATGGACTGACTAAGAAATTTTCCTCTTCTTGGCCAAGTTAGTATATTTTATTATAAAGTAGAACCAGGGTTACCTGTGTTGGAGAACTGACACTGCACAGCAGCTGCTTTGGCGAGGTTATTGGTCAGTCTTTGCTTTCATACGAGCCTTAAACGTTAAAACAAGGCATATGCTATTCCCATATATCATCTACAAAGTTTAGAAAGAAGTTAATATTGAACAATATTCTACAACCAGATTGGTTTTCTGTTTCTGTGAGCCTAAAGGGTCTGGGACCTGCCTGTAAAGCTGTCAGCAAAAGACTTGAGCCTGCACTGAGCATCTAGAACACGGCTCGAAGCAGAATGTGGTGCAAGATGCCCTGAGTAGGTGGTAAAATGATTAAAAATAAATAAGGCCAGGATAAATCAGTTTCATGACGATGTATTTTACACACAAAACACTGCAGTTGCAAAAATCTGCCTCTTAAATCAGTGGCTGGCACGGCAGCACAAAATTCAGCCGTGCCCAGTTGAGGAGCTACAGGTTTGTTGTTTCTTCAGTTCTCCCAAAATGATCGGAAATGTTGCAACTTTGTGCATTAGATCACAGCTGTTACCTAAAGCAAGAAGTGCTGCCTGACCTGTTCCTGTGGAAGGGCATGGAAATCCTGCTTCCAGTAGGAGCTAACTGTGAGTCTGTCATAGTCTCAGCTACGGCTTTTGAACCAAAGTTGCCCCAAAGAATTCCATTTTTATGTTTCAAAAGTCACGTTGCTTATTTCAAAACTGAAGGGTAGGTTCCTATTTTTGTAAAAAATGAAGAAAACCCTCTCCCCCCGGCCTGAGTCTTTGTTGTTCACTGCCTCAGGAAGCTTCCCTGAAGCAGCACATGGATGGAGGAGCAGCAGTAGAGCAGGCCAAGGTCAGCCCTCGTGCAGGTCCAGTGCAGCCCTTGGAGCAATGCCTGCTGAAAATGGGGCTGGATTTGGGTCTCTGTCTTTGCTGTGTGAGTAGAGATCCTGTTTCAGTTCTTCACAGGCGCCCGAGAAAATTTTGTAATTGATGTTTTCCACTCATTTTCTTTCTCTGCTGGTTCTGTATTTTGGTTGAATCGTGTTTCCCCAGCTTTCAGATGCATGCTTGAACGCTGGAAAAACTCACTCTCATGCATAATGAAAGAGGAAAAGTAACAGAGGAGGAATTTATTGGCTGGAGTCTCCATTCCTGCTCTGTATCTTGCTCTACAAGCTCCCACAGCAAGTGAGTGGTAGAGCCAAGAATAGAACACCACTTCTCTGACACCCAGTCCAGTGCCTTAACCCCTGCCTCCCGTGAGAAATTTTGTCTCAGTTTTCTGTGCAGTGCAAAGATAAGATCATACTTTATTTTGGTGCCTAAATTGATCTCTGGGGTGGTTGAATAAAGTTGGGAAATAGCCAGAGAATAACACAGTGTAAATAGTGAAACATAAGGAGGTCATATATATATAAAACACTACAGCTTCTCAGACTGCTGTGTGGCTAGATAGAATTAATTAAAAATTGTATGGAGCATTTGAGTTCTCTCGGGTTTGTTTTGAGCGTGTGAGGTCTTCTTCAGCAAGAAAGCAAGATTCCTTTTGCTCAGCTGGATTTTGATTGAGAGCAGCCAGTGGAGGTGTTCTTTGGTCTGTGATGTAGTCTCTGGTAGCACTTGCTTTGTTGGGACGATAGCAGGTGTTGTGCTGCCTCTTTGGGGACAGCAAAGGAATTTGGGAAAAAGAAGATGGAGTTGGTGTGGGTTGATTAATGCGTTGGAACTGCAAAGCATCGCTGTTCTTAAGGATTGGGTATAACAGGCATGTGTAAACCTAACAGAGAGATGTTGATGTGAAATGCTCCACTCCAACCAGTATTTACAAATGGGAAAGGCAAGAGGGGTCTCTAGAGGTGCTGACTCTGAAGCAGCCACTCTAAGTTTGATTAGGAAAAGTGCACCCTCTCCAAAACCCCCAGCTGTGCTGAGCTAACAGGGCTACTCACACTGTCCTCTGGTTTGGTGTCCACCAAACCTCCCAGGAGATCCATGGCTGCTGCTGTGCTCTGTTACAGCCAGCTCCTTTTCAGGATTTCTCCTCCAGAAAGACTTCGAGCTTTGGTAAATCAGCGAGTTATCACCTTGCACTCAATTTTAGGCAACTAAGAGCTTCTCTTTTTCCGGCCTTTCCCAGCATGGGAACAAGGGGCAGGTGGATCCCACCTCTCTTTTAAAAGAATATAGGTTTGAAGAGTAAATATTAATGAAAGATTTATTTCCAGAATCTCTCCACCCATCATGAATGGGTGGGTATGTAAATGCAGGGAAGAGAAATTGCTGTAAGAGCACAGAAGAGAGGTCTCTGTAGCTTTCTCTCTGTGTTCTTTAGCCACACTTACTGCTTTTATACAAACATCTGCAACACAAACTGCTCCAAGGCATTTAAAAATGTCCCTACATTATTTCAGGTACCTGGCACTGGGGGTGCACACACAAGTTGCTGGGGACAAGCTGAAGCACAACCTTACAGCACCACAGGGACAGGGACATCCTCCTCTGCTGATGGCAAAGCAACACATTTCCGTGCTCACCGGCTAGAAACCATTGGGAATTTTTTGGCAGTGCTTTGCACTCGGGAACTCTTTATTTCTCACCACTGAAACACTTTGTGGGAACATGCCAGTTTCAGGGAAACTTCTGTAATAAAAAGTTTGTTTTCAGGCTAGACTCTAGAGGGAGTGTAGATCTAACCCTGATCTGCCTCTCAGAGAAGAAGGATTTAACCCCCAAAGTCTTCACATTCCAAGAGAGCTCTAATTCTGGGTTATGATGTTGTTAGAGCGCTCTTTTTCCTGTGCTTCTGTAAAAGCAAACAAACAAACAAACAAAACCCCAAACAACAAGCAAATCCCACTTCTAAGGTCATCTTGTTGTGATTGAGAGTGCTTGTGAAATTTTGAAAGGGTTTCTGGGATGGGAAAAATTATTTTCCTTCTCTTTCAACTTTGCACCTCACCACTCCGTCATGAACTTTGCATCTGAGATTTTGCTCTTGATGAATGAGCTCTCAGCCATAGAGGCTGCTGTGAACTAGGCTTAAGGACTTTCCTGAAAAATGAAAACCAAAAGGCTAAACCACAGTTACCTTAGGAAGTGTGAGGAAGGAGAAAAATGAGATCTTCGCTCTCCTGCCTCTTCTAAAGGGTTTTGTGATTCGTTCTGCAGATTCTCCTGGGCAGACACCGGCTGCTTTTGCTCAAATGTGAGATGTGGGTAGAGCATTGCTCTGTTATCAGGAAGGGTCTGCTGGGCTCTAAGAGGACTGGCAGGCAATGGGATGGTCCTGATGGAACTGATCCCTTCATGATGCTCTGTCTAAGGGAAGTCCCAGATTGACTTGGCTCTTCACCTCCATGGGCTTTTTCGGTTCCTACAGTTAGCAACGCCAGCTGCATTGTAAAACAAATGGAAATTCCTTCTGTAGTTCTTTCTGGATATGACATCTATTGTTATTTACTGCTTGCTGTAGTTGTGGCTGTGATTTTTTTGTCATCATCTGTGTGACAACTGAAAGAAAAGAGCTGAATTTTGACCTCATAGTGTGGATTGACTACTGCTTATACTCTGCCTTCTTCCAGACAGAGCTGTCTGGTGTGCTCTTTGCTCATATTATGGCTGTGAGCGCAGAATGAAAGAAAAAGTGTAGAAAACAAATAGGAATACTTCAGAAAATTTTCCAGAGACAGTTAGAAAAAGGACTGCTTGGTAGTCAAAGTGTTGTGATGCTGTACTTGATGGGGCTTTAGTATCCTTGGGTTTAGGTATGGTGGATTTCTTCTGGCATTCCATATCCAGCAGAAAGTTCTGAGCAATGGCAAATGGACTTGTGTCCTAAGCAGAAGTAGCAGCACGGAGCACACAAGGGAACAATTCCTGTGTGACGTGGAAGGAACTGGACACACTCAGCTGCTGCTGCAAGCACTGTCAGGGTGTGCCCTCTGCTGATGTGTGGTGTGTGTCCACATGTGCTTTCATATAAACCTGCACAAATTGAAAAAGTGGTGCTCTAAAGACACTTTCCCTCTCGAAGTCTCTCAGAAATAGCTTCCAAACCAACTACTGGCGTAGTCATGCAAAGTCTGGCAGTGCATTTGTGCACTGGAGCACAGAGGAAGCAAAAAAAAAAAAAAAAAAAATTACAATTTTTCTAAATTATCTTTGTGAGTACTTCAGATTTGCTTCTGACAAACCGTTTATATCACTATTAATTTTAATAAATTGAAAGCATGTTCATTTCTGGGTAGTTTTTACTCAGTTTTTGAGCAGTGAGCCTTGTTTCAGTTCAGTTGCATTGGAGGATGGGGTCCTTTGTTTTGGTACAATAACCCTGCTATAACCAGCCATCATTTTCTGTTCCCTGCTCTCTTAACTTCTGTTGTGCTATTTGCATCTTAGCTCCAGCAGGCATCAAATAAGATGTTTAATTAAAAATGTTATTGGAGGTCCAATTTAAGATCAAAGATCACATGCTATCAGAGATCCAGTACTTTGATACCACAATAATAAGTACCTTAGAAGTAGTCAGATGGGTTAGATTAGATAGTAATTTATTTTAGCTTGTTTCCTTTCTCTTAGTACTCATTCCAGATACCATAACCTGCTAGAAGTTTTAAGAAGAAGCAGTAATTTTTAAAGTGAAAAGCAAAAGGCTCCCAGTTTAAACAAAACTGATCAAAAAATTATGGAAGTAGGAAATTGAGACCTTTAGAATATATATGACCAAAAGCATAATAAACAGTGACTGGGAGCACAATCCTGAATGCTAACAGAAGTCCGTTTGTTGTAACAAACATTTCATCTAATTTAATCTTCAAATGTAGTGCTGCCAGAAAGAATAGAACTTCCAGGCTGCAGTGTGCTGGTTCCTCTTGAACTTCAGCTTGAACTAGTGATGCTGAGAGTGTCTCCCACCGAAAGGATCATTTTAATTACAGTTGTCATCCCTCTCAGTGAGCTCTGTGCATGTGTTCTAGTCACAGATCATCCTTTAAACTACTAAAATAAGTTGTGTGCCGTGATGGGAACAAGACATAAAATTAGGTTCTGTTGCCATCAGAGCACAGCAGTGTGTGAGTGGGAGCTCTTGTGAGTGCAGAGCTCACGGTACAACACCAGGCCCTGTTAGTTCGTTCCCTGCATCTGCACAGTTAATTCTCGGGTCCCACAAGACATTAATCACCCCTGAAAAGATGCAAGAACCCCCCGCTCCTGACACAGCCCACGGCAGTTAATGGAACCAGGCAATGTGCTTTTTACCTGTTTATTTTTTGGTCTGCTTCTGAATTACCTCGATTTCAGATTAACTAATCTAAATGTCTGCTTGGTGGAGAACAGTTTTGTTTTTTTTTTTTTTTAATTCTTTCACACTTATAAATTATTCTAACAGCTCTTCCGGCTAATAAATCATAACTAGGTTGGTTTCCAATGCATTTGAACTGTCAGCCAGTATGTGCAGAATGTTATCAGTTTTCACGTGTTCCAGATAGGGGACGTGGAAAAGTGGCTTTCAAACGGTGTTGAGCTACTGCAAAGATTTTCCATTTGCTTCCCAGCCTTTGCCTTTGTGCAGTCTGGGGGTGATTGTGCTGAAGGTTTAGGGAGGGGGGAAGGTCTGCCAGGAGGGACGCTCCCAAAGCTTCCTCTGGCACCAGTGGGTGGAATCCAAAAATCTCTGAACTGGGCAGAGTTCTGTGAATCTGCCAGACAGACAAGGGAGCAGAACTCCAGCTCCCGCTTCCCAACCCCGAAAAAAGGCTTGAAATGACTTTCCTTTTTTTTTTTTTTTTTTTTTTTCTTGCCCCAAAGTGGCTTTGGAAACATGGCAGGAATGCAAATAGACGTGTAAAAGAGTCAGTCTAATCAGGGGTACAGTTCTCAGAACTTCATTACTCTTGCTTATCTGAAAAACTGCAAATAAGAGGGGAAATGCCAGCGGGGCAGAGATGCATTGTCACGTTGCAAATTTCGTGTTTGGAGGGATATTTGTGAATGCTAACAGAAAGCCTGACATCCCAAACTTGGTACTTGGGTTCAGTCTTGTGAATGGACACTGTTTTTAGAAATGAACTCAATTGAAAAAATCCTTATTTTCCATGTAAATGGACATCTTGTTTAAATTCAGAGGCAAAGAAACCTGAGGTTAAGTGTAAGACCCACAATTCAATTTGCATGTTGAGTAATTCAGACTGTAATAGAAGCTTTGTCATGTTAAGGTTAGGTCTTTCCTGTGGCTGTTCAAGTGGGCTCTAAAGACTTTTTAACATGTTGCAGGATATTAAGGGGGGGAAGGTTTGACCTACATCCTTTTTTTTTTCAGACCCACTTCTGCAGGTTTCATCACACTTCCCGTGTCTCACACGTGGGACATTGCTGAGGGCAGAATAGGTGCCCAATTGCCTACATACAATTTCATCAGGAAAGGTATATGATTTATTGCCCTGTAAAGGGTTTTGACAAGAAGCCTGTGAAAAGCACTATATAAATGCCAATACAATATAAAACGTCACACAAATACTTTGCTCATTAATTCCGACCCTGTGCTTTTGTGCTGGAGAGAGAAATGAGAGTGAAATATGAATGTGTTCCTTATGCTTTAAAGGGAGGGGGGAAAAAATGGGTTTGTGGATTTTATAAAGGCTGATGTGTTAACCTGCCTTTGTGGCTCCTTTAAAGACAGGCAGCAAGAAGCCCCCCTCTTTGCCTGGTGGTCACACTGCGAGTGAAAGCAGATAAAGCCCCGACCAAGGGGAGCCCCACGTTGGTGATGACAGTCCTAGGTCGTGTCGCAGCTCTCACCCCACAAAGGAGATGATTTCATTTTTTCGTTTCAAAATTTCATTCGTTTCAGCACTACTCGCCTTTCTGCCATCACCCAATTACGGTTTTACCCCTTACATTTTTGTCATATTATCTTCTTAAAACAGCCTAATATCCAAATCTTCCCCAGCCTTCGTGGCCTGTGTTAGGAAGGTGGCTCCAGCAAAAGGAAATGTGCTTCACTGGAGTGTTTTACTGGCTTGTTACAGCTCAGCAGCCCCTGCTGCACACCTTCATTGTGCAGCCTGAAGGGGACAACAGCTCCTCAAAGCCCAGATCTCACCAGCCCCCAGGTCCCTCCTTCTGGGCAGCCACAGCACCAGGGAGGAAGGGGAAGGTCACAGAACATACCAGGAACCCCCCCCCTTTCATCCTCTGCAGGGATTTTCCAGTCTTGCCCAGTTCACTTTGCAGAATGGGAGCGAGCCTGGCCCAGTGGGTACAAATGACAAAGCTCTCGTGTCTGATCAGCTGGGCTTTTCTCTCACCTGCATGGTGGGGCTTCAGTTTTTTTAAACACTCATGCATCAGCTTAAGCTCTGAATACTGAGTAAAATTTACTCCTATTTCTTTATTTTGATTTCAGGTTGCTTTTCAGATTCCTTACCCCTCTGTGCCTCTCTGTGATTTGGACTGTTTCTATTTTCACTTTAAATAGGATGTTCACTTTCTGCTGATCTCTGCTGACGTTTTTCCCTTCTGATTTGTAGTACTATTAATTCCCCCTCTGTTCAATGTTTTGTCTACATTCAGAACATGTTTGTTTTTCTCTAGTGGCCTGTAATTACTTTCCCCCTCCTCCTCTTTAATTTTTCCAATTACATTCTCCACCGATGCCCCTTTAAGAGCAAGACATACTTGGGGGTAACCTCTTGAGGATATGAGGATACGACTTCTTGGGCCTGAAAGTGCTTTTAGACTTAGAAAAGAGCTTGAGTTGAGAATACTGATTGTACCTCTCTTTGGTATAGGGGCAAATTAGCGTTTTGGGTGCAGTTAGTTAATAAGTGAGTCCTGCTTTTTGTCCAGGGATGGTCCTGCATTGCCACCTCCTAGAGGGATGAGGGGCGGGGGCAAAGGCAGGACAACCCTGCTGTGCACCTTAAAACAGGGACCTTCAGCTCTTGGGTTCAGGGAAACCTCTGCCCATTTCAGGTGAGGGCTGGAGGAACGAAAAGGCACCAACTTTAAGTAGCACAGGAAATCTGGAAGGAAGCAGAAAATCAGGTTCAGTTCTCCAGTGTCCCCATTTACCACAGGGGCCTCCACCCCGGTTTTTCAATCTTGCCTCTGGCCCGTTCATTTCCCCCCTGTTTTCCTTTCAGCCTCAGTGCTGTGGAAATCCAGGTCCTTCCAACAGGCAGAAACAAGATCTGCTTCATAGTTGGCGCCCCGTCCCATTTTCGCAGGGAAACGTTTCCCGAGGAGCGCTCTGCAGGGCTCGCCGCCGCTCCGCGCGTCTCCCCCCCCCCACCCCCGCCCGTGAATGCGCTTCATTCTTCCCGGCCCCGCGTTCCCAGCGGCTCTTTCACCAGGGACACGCCAACTCCAGGCCTGCTGGAAACCCGGAGGCAGCTCCTCTTCCCGGCAGGAGCCGGTACCGGACCGTAAAGCAAAACCCGGCCCGGGAGGGCTTTCCCCGCGGGTTCAGCGCGGGGCGCGCACCCCGTGCCCGCGCCCTGCAGTGCCGCGCCGGGACCGCCAGGGGGAGCCGCAGACCGCGGGGGCGCGCAGGGCGGTGCGGGGGCGCGCGGGGCGGTGCGGGGGCGCGCAGGGGCCGAGCGAGCCCCCACGGCACCGCGCGGAGTTTCCGCGGGCGCGCTCTCGCTCCCCCCCCCCCCCCCCCCCCCCCCCCCCCCCCCCCCCCCCCCGCCGGGTCTCTCCCCAAAAAAAGGGTCTCGCTGAGGGGGCTCCGCGGGCGCTCCCCGGCCTCGAAAGTCGTTTCGAGGCAGCAGCGCGGCGCGCAGACAGGGAGGCTTTGTGCTGGCGTGTGCGTGGAGCGCAGCGCGAAGCCGGGGGAAAAAAAAATGAAAAGGGAGGGGGAGAAAAAAAGAAAAATTAAAAAAAAAAAAAAAGTGGTCAGGGTAGGTTTGTTAAGGAATCCGGTAAGTTATAGGAAGCAAAATTAAATGTCTGGTGCTTACACGACGGCATGTTTTACAAGGGAGAAGGAAACTGTGCAGAAAATGCATGGGCTTTTATTGTTGGTTTTCATTGCCTGTATTGTGGTGGATGCTTTATGCTACGGAGAGCAAGTTTAATTGAACCAGATCGCTGATTTCATATAGTAGGGGGCATGGGGTGGGTTTTCTTTTTTTTTTTTTTTTTTTTTTTTTTTTTTTTTGGTTATGTTTTCCGAGTTAACCGTTTCGGGGACTGGAGGCAGGCAGGGCTGAGCTCCGCAGCTCCGAGTTTCGAGCCAGCAAATAAAAACACATTACATAAAAACAAACACCGAGCCCGGTTATCAAAGCCTCGATCTCTCTCTATTATTTTCCCTTGTATTTGGTGCCTTTTTTTTTTTTTTTTTTTTTTTTTTTTTTTTTTTTTTTTTTTTTTTTTTTTTTTTTTTTTTTTTTTTTTTTTTTTTTTAAATCACATCTGTCGTTCCCAGCCTTTCCCAGGACTGCAAAGCAAAGTGGACAGCTTCCATGTGACCACCTAGCACAGGAGGCATTTTCTGCTGGGAAACTTTGCAGTGGTTTTCTCCTTTTCTTTCCCTCTGAGAGCTCAGAAAAGAAAATGTGCAATCTTCCCAGTGATTAAAGTCTCCGTATTTGTCTTCAGAGTTATCGGGTTTATCCAAACTTTTGTGTGTGGATGTGTATATCCCCCCGCCCCCCCTCCTGTGCATTTGTAAAGTAGCCCCATCTAGCAATGATAAATATCCCTGTTGATCACTTGATTGATTACCTCTCGGAAAGGTCACGCGGGCTTGCAGTAATTTCCTTTTGCCTAAGGCTCCCTTTTCACTTTTACTCCCGCACGACAGCTCCAAGTATACAGGATCTTTATTTTTGATTTTTAACCCCTAAATAGCTCCCCGAAAACAATGCGCTGGTGAAAAGAAGGAGGGAAATCAGCCGGCGGCTCGGCGCTGCCCCAGCCCTGCCGCGCTCTCCCGGGGCGGGTTTGGGGAGGGAGAGCCTCCCTCCCCTGCTCTCCTGTGGACTGAGAATTCGGATTTAAACAACCAGACAAGCTATTAATTTACCCATGCTACCCAGGGTCCTGAACCCAATTAATTTCTAATAATTACAGCCCAAGGGGGCTGGAGAGATCCCTCTGCCTCTTTCTAGCCTTGCCACTTCGCGGCACCGAGGTCAGCATATAATAATAAAGTGTATATTTTGAAAGTGATCAGCAGAACAGTGAGTTATTGCAATGAATGAAAATTGTTTCCATTTTGGCTAATTGAGCCCGTGGCTGAAAGCTGGAGTTCTGAGACTAAATAAAGAGGACTGTTTCATTTCGACGTGGACTGGAAATCCCTGCCTAGCTTTTCGGTCACCCAGCAAGAAGCTTAATTTCTTAACAGCAAACCTGAAATCAAGCGTTGGGTAAACAGTATTAATAATTGCATTACAATGATTAAATTAATCTTACTGGTAGCTAGGAGAATATAGATTGAGATTGAATAACACGATGTAAAGTTCACTGCACAAAGACAATAGCACAACAAATACCTCGATGAAGAATTCCAACTTTTCTCCAAGTAGGCTGCGGGGCTTGCTCAATTATAATGTAAGGAAGAGAAAATTTCCTGTTACGGGGAATGCACTGAAACCTGTGTGTGAGGGGGTGCCTTTGGTCTCCCAGCCTGTGTTAGAAATAGATTTAATTCCACCCCTCTACGCATTAAAAAAATAAAAGAAATTCCCAAAATTTAAATCTGTGTTCCTGGCCGTGGACCCGCTGAAAACGACCCCGCATCCCCGCGGCCGGTTGCTTCCCACCGGGAAGGGAGAGGAGGCTGCCGGCGCGGAGAAGCTTCCCCGCACGAACGAAACGGAATCCCCGGGGGGCTGCCCGGGACCTTTCGGGGAAGGGGGCGAACCTGGTGGGGCCGCGGCGGGTGACCCCGCGGACCGGCTGGCGGGCGGGTGAACGGGCGGGGGGCGTCCCGGGACCGCGGCCGGTGCCCCGGGAGGGCGGCGCGGCACCTGCCGGGCTCCCGGGGCCGCTGGGACGGCGGGCAGGTGGCGGTGACAGCGGGGCACGGCCGGGGTCAGGGCTACCCGCCCGGGAAACCCGCATCTGCAACACCCCGGCCCGGCCGCGGGGCTCGGCCGCCCGTGCGGGAGCGGGTCCCGGGGCGCGGGGAAGGACGCGCATCTCTGCCCGGGAGGAGGTTTTGAGGGGGGACATCTCTGTTTGAGCAGCGGGAGAGGGGGGTGTGAGAGACGCAGGGAGTTTTGCAAAGTTCACGGGCGTTTTCATATGTCCCGAGTGAACCGGCGGCGCAGGTCGGTGCGGAGGGGGGTGATCTGGGGACACCCCGGTGCGGCCCCGCAAGGAGAGGCGCTGCCTGCGAGCAGGGTCTGGGGTCGGGTAGTGCCGGGACCCCGAGGGTGATGCCAGGACCCTCAGGGCAGCCCCGGCCCTGCCCCGCGCATCCCCCGCGCAGCCCGTGGCCGCTCCCCGAGGCTGCCGGGGCAGAGGGGCCCAGCTCAGCCCGGGACAACCCGGACTGGGCACCCCGAGGGGTGCGGGGGGGTCTGTGGCCATGGGAGGCAGCCCCCTGCCCTTCTGCCCCTCCTGCCCCCTTTCTCGGGGGCGTTGGGTGCACCCCTGCCCGGCTGCGAGGGGATGTGGAGTGGACATACGGTCCTAAAAAATATAATAAATCTCAGTTACAATTTAAAAATAACGACAGGCATCAAGGACGGCTCCACAGAGCGGGTTCAAGCGCTTGCACCCGTCTGTCGGGCGTTCGGGGCAGCACTGTAGGATCCGCAGTGCCCCCGCCCCACACCGGGGGCTGTCACGGGTGGGGTGCGGGAGGCCCGGGCTGGGCGGGGGGGCTCCACGGGCGGCCCCGATCCGCGGCACCGGCAGCCGGGGGGAAGGGGGGGGGAGCGTGGGTGGGGGATTGAAGGGGGAAGGGGCGATGCTGAGGATTTTATTAAAACAAAAAGTTGAGCAGCGTGTATGTACTGGCGCAGCCCCGAGTCTGAAAGATTGTAATTTTCTTTTATGGTGTCTGGCAGGATTTGCAACAGATATTAATGGGAACATAAATAGGGCATGGAAGGTATTGAACAAAACTGTTTAATGCAAGGAGGTTGTACCAGGGGAAAATCTATACCTAGTTTGGATTGATTCATACCTCGGACACAGCCATCCCCTAAAGGAGTTCCCAATTTCTGCGCGCTCCCTCTTTGATTGGCAAACCCTGTAATTAAAACAGATTAGAGCGGTCGGTGTTACTGTTTTTAAAACGCTTTTTTTTCTGCCCAACTGGTGGTGGCTGAGCCGAGTTCAAGGTGGCGAAAAAGTGTGCGCGCTGGGAAAGTGTACGATTTCATGGTACGCATACATAATAAAACATGTAATCAAATTGTATCTCCCTGCCTATACATACGGAGAGATCTACGGTAATTGCTGCCGGGTGAGAATAAACTGTTTAAACGTTGCGAAGACGCCAGAACAGTATTAATATCCCATTAAAAAAAAAAAAAAAAAAAAAAAAAAAAAAAAAAAAAAAAAAAAAAAAAAAAAAAAAAAAAAAAAAAAAAAAAAAAGGTGTCGCTTCTCCCCCCTCCAGCCCCTGCCCCGCGGGATCGTGGGTCTTCCCCGCCGTGACCCCTCGCGGGTGCGCGGGCGGCGGAGCGCCTGCCCCGGGGCCGCGGTGGCGCAGCCCGGCGGCCGCTGCCCGCCTCGTCCCGGCCCGTCCCGGCCCCGGTGCCGGCTGTCAGGGTCCCCACCGGCGGTGATGGATCGCTGCAAACTTTTTTTTGGCGGCGCTGAAATGTTGAAGAGCGGGGGGGAGCCGCCCGTGCGCATGTGCGAAGGTGTCCAAACTGACAATGCTGGAGAGATAGCGAGCCGGGATTGAGAGAAAGGGAGAGTGTGTGTGCGGGAGAGGGAGAGGAGAGAGGGAGAGGGGGAGCGAAAAACGAGGAAAAGCTCCGGGAGGACAAAAAAAAAAAAGAGCCCCCTCCCCACCCCAACCCCACGCCAGCATCGGCCGCGGGACTGGCAGCATGCGATCCAAGGGCAGGGCGAGGAAGCTGGCCGCAAGTAGGTGCAATACCCCTTTCTCTTGGCTTTTCACCCTCCCCTCTCTGCCATGTTGCATAGACATGTCTGGTGCGCCGCGGAGCTCGCCGGCAACCTGCAGCATCCCCTCCGCGCCGCCCGGCCCGGCTCGGCCCGGCCCGGCACGGCGGGCGGCGGCGGGACCGGGGCGGGGGGTGCGGCGGCCGGAGCCGGGCCGGGGGCTGCGGGCGGGAGGTGGGGAAGGAGTTGAGGAAAAGTTCAGTGGCGAGCGCTGGAAGTTGCTGCCGCTGCCGCTGCCGGGGGCTGGAG
>NW_020956055.1:90587-91884 GCF_003031625.1 Empidonax traillii
GAAGTTGCTGCCGCTGCCGCTGCCGGGGGCTGGAGTGGGGGGGGGGTGTCGGGGAAAGGGGGGGGTGCGAGAGGCTCCGGGCCCTATAGTGGGCGCTGTGGGCTGTCGCAGGGCCGGGGGCCGTGCGGGGGGGGGGGGCGGTGAGTGCATGTGCGGGTGCGCGGAGGGGCAGCGGCAGCTCCGCGGGGGAGGCTGGCGAGCCGCGGGCGCAGGTAGCGGGTGCGGAGCTACCGGAGATCCCCCCCCGCTGCCCGGCCCTGCCCTGCTCTCCGGCGGACTTGTCCCAAAATCGAGCTCCCCGCGCCCCGCGGAGCCGCGCGTGGGGCGTGCGGGGCAGCGCGGTGCTTGCGGGGCCGCGGGAGCCGCCCCGCGTGGCCGGGATGCCCCGCACGGTTTTTGGGGTGGATGCGGGGGGGACACAGCGGGGCCGCCGGGCAGCGCGGAGCGGTTCCCAGCCCGCTGGAGTCACCCGCTAAAAGTTGATGTAAATGTTGTAATTTCAGGCGCTTTTCCAGCACTTTTTTATACAGTTTGGCTGCCCGAAGGTCTGTGTTCCGCGAGGCGAGGGCTCGGCCGTCCACACGCAAAGCCCGACTTACTTAATTATTTGTCTTACGCTCACCCCATCTGTTTCTCTTTTATGATAGGGATCTCTGCTTTTAACTGCTGCAGTGTTGGGGTTCTATTTTTTTTTTTTTAAAGAGGGATTCAACAACAAAACTTCACCAGCTTTCGCGTCCTATTTTAAAAGCAACTGATGTCTTTATTTTCTCTGACACATCTGGGCAAGTTTCATTTGATATCCATGGCGATGGCAACTCACATTCCCGAGTGAAAAGAAATTGGGCAGGCGGAAAAAAAAGTGAGATGAAATGTTGCATAAGTTGCATGACGTAAAAAGCAGATGCTTATTTACTCTTTATTTGTGAAAGGGGGAAAAAATAGAGGAGCGTGGAAAAGGCGAGGCAAAAGATATCTCTGGATCATCATCAGCTTTTCTGTGAATCTGAACAACAGCAGCACCCTGCGTTTGATTAGGTGATTTTAAAGTGGATAATCCAGCGCCCTCAATTTGAAAACAAATATATTGTTAAATCTCTAGGTCGCCGCTCTTGCTTTGGAGATAACTATGGAAAAAGAAAAGCTCGCGTCCCCGACAAAATCCGTCAGGTTTCCCTTGTCTCTCCTTTGCTTTGCTCGCTGCACAGCCATGCAGGGCTCCTGCTGCTGCTCCTGCTCCGGCTCCGCGGGCGAGATCCGATCGACTGCAAAGTTTGTGCGTCTTGGCTTTCACCGC
>NW_020956055.1:93863-123357 GCF_003031625.1 Empidonax traillii
CTTCTCTCATTTATCTCCCTTTTTCTCTTTCTCTTTGCCTTTTTCTTTCTCTCTCCCTCTTTCTCTTTTTCTCTTTCTTCTTTGTTCCTTTCACCTTTTTTCACTTTTTCTTTTCTTTTCTTTTCTTTTCTTTTCTTTTCTTTTCTTTTCTTTTCTTTTCTTTTCTTTTCTTTTCTTTTCTTTTCTTTTCTTTTTTTTTTTTTTTTTTTTTTTTTTTTTTTTTTTTTTTTTCTTTTTTTTTTTTTTTTTTTTTTTTCCCTTTCCTCTCTCCCCACTTTCTATCTTTCTCTCCCACTGTCTCTTAGTCAGGGCCAACCGAATTTGGGATCAGCTTTGTGGGGCTGCAGTAGGTGACGCCGCTCAGAGCTGAGCCCAGGGCTGAGCTCTGCTGTGCCTCCTGGCTGCTCCCCGGCCACACCGGGGTGCTGGGCAGAGAAAGGACACAAAGGAGAAGGACGGTCCGAAAAGAGGGCTCGTTATTAATACAGCCCTGCTTGTAAATGAAAAATGTAACCCTTGTTAATTAGCGCTGTTTACATGGGGTACAAGAAACTTAAGAAATGTTTCTACAAAGGGGAAGGGACTGTTTACAAAACTCTTTCAAAAGTGTGACATATTGCTGCAGTTCCAGCACTAAAAAGCCAAACACACTTACACGCCTTTGAAGTTGGCTGGCTGAGGCAACATTATTTGACTCGGATTCAGATATTGCTTGTGGGTATAACTAATGGCTTTTACCTAGTTAGTGGGCTGGGAGGGGCGAGGGCCTGGGCGCCGTGGCCATTGGGTCCCTCTGGAGAGCCGGGGCTGGCTCCCTGCCAGCTCTGTACAATGTCAACATTGAATATTTGAATTCCCAGACTCTATTTAACAACTTTCTAAATAAATAAACTCATTGTGTGTCTGTGTTTAAAATTATTTCACCTCTTTCATGAAAGCTGCAGCATCTTATTACACCGGCCTCTCGGGCTGCTTTTCCCCATTTTCTTTCCAAACAAACACAAACGGCGCTGAGCACGGGTGGTTTTTTTTTTGTTTTGTTTTGTTTTTGGTTTTTTTTGCTGTCTCATAGCTCTCCCTCTCTCCCCTTCTCACTTTCTGTCTCGGGAAGCACGAGTGGAAGCTGCTCGGACATCCCACCACCGTCCTTAGTGGGACAGCTCTGTGCAGCCTGTTATCTAATCACAACTAAAACCAAAGCCAGGTTCACCAAGCCGGTTAAATATTAATCATTTCTAAAAGGAGGCCCATGTGAGTGCCATTGCTGCAGCAGTGCCCTGTACACACTCAATCATTTTGGCTGCCATACCCTAGGCGGGCTCCAGGGACAGCTTTCATTGTTGTTGCCATAAATGGCTATTAGTGTTCATATTCACCTATTCACCTACTTATTTAAGTGCACATAAGTGTGGATGTGGCTGTGCTTGCTGGATATGTGGGCATACGTGTGTGTTCATAACATACTTTCCTGTTTATGCCACAGAGATATATGTGTGTGTGTATATATATATATATATATAATTCCTATCTCTGTGTGTACACACAGAGAAAGAAAAGCAGGTAAATCCATTTGATATTTGTAATTGCAATTAATGTGTGTACAGTGTATGGTTTAGAGAGAGACTGTGGTGTGCTCCTGGGGTGCTTGTAGTCCTGGCATCTGTACATCCACACAGGCTCTGAAACGTTGTGATGGATACAGGGAACACAGGGCTGACATACAGCAGCCTGCGTGTCGTTCCCTGGGATGCTTCCCAAATGCATTAATTGTGTGTGCTTCCGTGGTGGGAGTATTCACTGTAAAATATTTACTGGCTTCACGTGTAAGTCGAGGTGTGTGGACAGAGAAGGTATTTGTGGCAGTCCTGGGGAGCACAGCTCCCTGATAAAGCTGTCTGAGTTGCTGAGGGAGAAAGTGGGATGAATTTTCTGCCAGGACAGGTATATGGTGAATGAAAGAAAGTGCTGGTGGTTGCTCCAGCCCAGGGTAGATGAAGAAAGGGCAGTGGGGAAGCAGATGGAGTTTTTATAAATCTCAGCTAATGAAACCTTGTCCACTGAAATTGCCTTGCTTTGCAGTAAACCACTCTTCAAACAAATGTACTTTAGCTTTGGAAGGGCTTGTACAGACACTTAGGTTTCCAACCAAGAATTCATAATATTTGTTTATTTAAAATTTAACTAGGTTTGCTGTCATTTTTGGAGCAAGTCGGTGTTCCTTTGCTGTAATTTAATACAATCAGTTTTACATCATTGCAGTTTAGTTAGGCAAGGAGTGGCTTACGAAGAGCAGAAAGAGGTTTAATCCCACAAGATTTTCAAACTAGCAGATGCAAGTGTCACGTTTTTCAGTAGGCAGAGCTAGAACGGGACAAATGCAGATTAGAAATGCAGTTTATATTTTAAGTAGTGAAGGTATTTAACCAGCAAAACAATTTACTGAGACCTGGGTGGATTTCAGCATCACTGGAATTCCTTTGTCTTAATTAAGGCTGGCTGTTTTTCTAAAAAGATATGAGCTAATCCAAACAGGAATTAATTTAGGGAATTCCTGTAGCCTGTGTTGTACAGGGGGGCAGACCAGACCCCTCTTCCTGGTTTTATAATCCACGCAGTTAAAGCAGCACCGTTTCATATGGAGACATAAGCTGAAGGCTGGGGTCACAGGAATGCACTTAAAAACTAAATGGCCATTAAAAAAACCCGGGCTCAGTTCAGACCACGCAGAACCAATGTCTGGCTCAAGGTCTTTTCCATCCTCAGCACTGCTTACCTGGATCACAGGCATCCTCAGAGCCCTGCTGGGCTCAGGAGTGCCTGTCCTTGGGTTTGAGGGCAAAGGAACGATGGCTTTAACAAAGAGGGCAAGGAGGAACAGGTTTGGGGGTCTGGGGTCACAGGTTTGATCACTGCTCTGTGATGGTTTCCAGTGGGTTCCTGCCATGTGCAACTGGTCCCTGCTGCAGTTCTTAACGACCAGAGCAGGAACCAGGCAAGACCAGGAGAGATCATGATGTGGGCTAATGGGCATCAGGAAGCACCTCCAGGTCCCCCCTTGCTGCAGGGGCTGCTGGAGGGGGGTGTTTGCTGGCAGATAAATGGCAAGGTGGGAAAGGGGATGGAGATGCTAAGGAGGAGTGGAGTCTCTTCCCATTGCATTCTAAAATAAAAACCTCAAAATGCTCGGGGTACAAAGCAACCCTGCCTGATCATTCACTGACTTTATGTTCCCTCCCTTTTGTTTGCATTCCCAGGCTATGCCGAGGCATTGCCTTCTCCAGCGGGGCTGGAAGAAAGGGCAGCCACGGATACGTGTGGGAGGAGGGAAGCTAGCCTGCAATGAATATTGTATTTGGTGCTAAATATGTAACAAAGAGAAAGAAATGTGAGTTAATCCAGCAGTAAGAGTTGGGAAGTGAAATACATTTTGTTTTATTTCAGGGTTTAATGCTGTGGCCTGTTTCAGTGAAGCATTATCTTTTAAAGTAGGATATACACAGCGACACGACCCCCACTACCTTAAGGGAGTGTCAAAGTTTGATCTCTGAATAAAGGAAATTCAGAGTTAAGGCTGAAATGTACCACATGGCCTCCGAGTCCCAGGAACAACAGGAGGCGAGGAAGTACCTAAAGCTGTGGGCTGCGCTTTAAAATGAGTCCAGCAACTACCAGGCTGCCAGTGCTCATTGCAGATACGCAGCACGGTTTGAGCTGGGATTTGTGTTGACTGGAGAGAGCCTGGCTCAACAAGATCTGCGATCATCTCGAGGCTTTTTGGAAATCTTGGCTGATCTGTGATGAGCATGTGAGTTTTATGGTGGAAGGATTACAAGTCTGGGCTTAATTTATGCAACAGAAACGCTCTGTCTCCTTCGACACCAACAGCTTTTGTTTAGAAAATCTTATATTGGAGCTAAATTTCGGTTCAGGAAAGAAATATACCCAAGTTACAGCTTTATTCCTTTTCTGAGGAATTGCTTATATGTCTGAATGGGTGCACTACATTTTAGCCCTGTTTAAGCTCCAAACTAAATTTAAATTGCCTGTAAAATAATCTGCAGAATGGAAACTGCCACACAACTGTAGCCCTTGCTCCCTGACCCAAACCCATATTCCATTGCAAAGCACTGCACTGCTCTGTTTCGTGATCACAGTAAGTTAGAAACCAGAAGAGCAAGACTTCTATGAATAGGTTATTTTTGGCAATTGCATCACCAATTATGTATAAAATTTCAAAAAATATGAGTTCTGCCAGTTTGATGTCTGAGAGGGATACAGAAAATGAAAGCTCTGAGACTGCTGTAACATCATACTATTTTGTCTATTAGATATCATTAGATTACCAGAATACTGAGACCTTCATATCAACCGGTCTAACAAAAATTTCCCAGGTGGTTTAAATTAAAAAATTAGCCATAAATATATTTTGTGTAATGCAATTTATTATGGATGTTTATTGTGTGCAGTGGGAAAACGTTGGGTTTCGGATGATCTTACCGTATAACATGTGCCCTACTGAAACTGTTTATACTGTGGCAGGCTGTAAAAGCCCCAGACTAATTCCAAGACCGGCTGGGCTACATGCTCTGAAAGCCACAGGAAGGCAGAACCCTTCCCCTAGAAAGCCAAAGGGGCAACAGCATCTTGTATGGGACATGAGCAACAAAAAAACTTGGCAGTGGGGAGAGAGCTGAGTGGCAGAGAAAACTGGAGGATGGTTCAGGGCATGTTTATTAGGGAAAAGAGGATAAAAATGGTACCAGCTTGCGGCAAGTCCTGTTATACTGGGATGGGAGGCTCACCTGTGTCTAAGGGGGTGTTTTGCCTCCCACATCCCGTGTTTTGTCGAGCCTCCTCTTGTTTCAGCTGGGTTTGGAGAGTGGGGCTCTGTACTGATGCCCACCCATGACTCCAGACAGGCCTTTCTGCAGCAGAGAGAGGGGTCTAACGTGGGCTTAGGGACCTTGGGGTCCCTATAATGGACACACCCACACTGTGCTGAGATGCTCTGGCAGGGAGCTGACGGTTTCAGGAAAAGATCTCCCGCCTCCTCTCCCGTTCTTTTGCACAAAGTCCACATGCTGGCAAGGGTGAAATCATTCCTCAGTTTAAAAAAAAAACAAACCCTCAAAAACTTCCCCCCCCCCCCCCCCCCCCCGCCCCAAGCTCCTTCACACATGTATTAACACCAAACTGGCAAAGCCAATGGAAAAGGATTTTGCGTTTTGGCAGCAGAGCTGGCTCAGAGCTCGCTGTGGGCCTTATCCCAAACCCACTGGAGCTGAAGGAGCTTGTACTGACTTCAATGAGGCTTGGATTGGGTCTGGCCAGGAGGAATCTGCTTCTCTTCATCCTCGGGGGCTGGGGGGTTATCAGCAGCTTTTGCTCTGCAGTGAGCCCCAACATGAGATGCTGTAACAGATACCTGGATTTACATCAGTGTAAGTGAATTAGGTTGGCCCCATAATCTGACCTCATTTAGGAGTCATTTTAGCCATTACAATGAAACATGAACGCTGCTGATGGGGGGACTGCAGTGACTTTGAGTACTGGTTTCCCACCGTGCCCCACCCGCTCCCCCTGCCCTCCCTCTGTCCTGTGGGCTGAGGATTTCTGGGGGCACTTGGGGGGGGGTGCACGAGGGGTCCAGCACCCCTGGCTTGCACTGCAGGGCTCTGCATCCCAAAGTCTGTGGTTCTCCAAACAGCCTGGATTTGTACCTTCTGAACAAATAGCTTTGCTGCTGAAATACCTGGTGCCTCTAGTAAGCTCTCCATTTATTGCCTCCCGATTTCATCTCAGACAAACAGGAGGTATGTGAGGGACAAGCACTGACCGCTGGAAAAAAATCACCCCAAACATGTCTAAAGCACAGCTTGAGTCACTGGTGGTGCCTATATTTTTGATTTAAAAACCATTTAACATTTCCAACGTTTGTCAGAAATGATTAACCTTCCCCTCTTGAAAACTCTTTGTGATTTGAACTTAACTGTGTCACATTTTATTTACTTGCACCTTGGTGAGGAATTAAGCAGCGCTTTTGGTGAGTTTTAATCTTTCCCATTCTCTTTGTGGCTCTCTGTAAAGGAAGAAAAGGAAATATGTTGTTTGAAATAATTTTGAAGTGATGTTTCTATTTTACTTTTTTTAGGCTCTTGATGTATTTTTGGCTGCAGGGACTGGCATGGAGCAGTGGGCTAAGAATACATAACATGGAAAAGCAAAGGGATGTCAGCTGTGTCTGAGTTAACAGCACAACTCTATACTTTTGCTGTTTTGTTGTTACTGTGTCATGATAATGGTAATTTACAGCAATAATGAAAACTTGTTAATTGCAAAAGAGAAACAGTGTCAGATCTTTGTCCTGATTCTTTCAGTTCATGTGGTAAGCAATGTTTCAGTAGTCACTGGCTGCCTGTGTAAGTGCTATTTAAGCAGTTATGCTCTGCCTGAATAATTACCACCCAGGAGTTTGGGCTTCCTGATAAAGCCAAGGTAACTAAGAAGAGAAGAAATGATGCACTGGGTCACTCCAGACGATGCAGATCAGAGATGTCTGAGGGAATAAACCCTGTGCAATATCTTTCATATCAGTGACCAGGCTCAGAATGAAAGAAAAGGTGAAATTATCTGTGCTGAACCAATGCCCTGAGTGAAAACTGAACTGAAACCGAGCCAGAAGGGGTGGTACAGAGTCAGACCCAGGATGGGATGCAGCGAAGCTTCCCAGCTGGGGCTTTCACCACGCACCAAGCTGAAGGATCAGCCATGGACCAAACACAGGAGATTTATTTCCATCCTGACATTATTATTTATTATGACTTGAATTAAAACAGCGACCACAGAACGCAGCCAGGACTGGATGCCTGTTGTGCCGAGCTCTGTGCAAACACGGGCAGCCCACACCAGAGCTCAGGCCCTGAGAAATGCAGATTAAACCTCGGGCCTGCTGCCCTACATGAGCAATTACAGCATCATTGGAGGCAGCAATAAAATCCCAAGGAGAAATGGATGCTTTAGGAGAATCCATGGAGTCAGGGCTGCAGAGTGCTGGGCTTTCCACTTGCACATGGGTGGACGTGTTTCAGCTTTAAGCCCATCAGACCTTTCCCCCTGCAAGGAAATGGCCCTCCTGGCTCCGTTTTTAGCCGACCCTATTATTTTTGGCCGTGTCCATTAATCTGGGGTGATCAAGCTGCATTAAACCGTGAGTATCCTTGCAGCATCACCCGCTTGCTTTCAAAGAAAATAGCTCAGAGATTCCCAGGGAAGGAAGAAGGCAACACAGGCAGGTAATCCAGCCCAATAAAATCCCCGGCTTGTGGTTCCAGCCCTCTTTCCGCGCGGGCGCTGCAAGAGGGACCCGAGCAGTGTGGCTGGCAAGTGCCAGCAACCAGAAAGTCCCTCAAGCCTATAAGGTTTATTAAGGCTCTTTTCAAGTCCGTGCCAACAAAAAGGGTCCACACAAGCTCCGGGCGAGGCTTCGTAAGCTCAGTTTTATGTTCGGATAACTCGGAGCCAAACCGTCACGGAGCTCACATAGCGAAATACCCCACGGAGCGTCGCAAGCTGCGAAGGAAATACATGGAGGAAAGAGAGGACTGATAATTTTATGGTTTTCCTCGAAGTTAAGCAGTAAAATGGGCTTTATTTAGCAATTTCCTAACTCCTGATTGCAATTCTGTTACCAGGGTAGGGGTTTTACGTACAGTGTTTTGTAGATAGGGAGAAATGTTAGAAGCCAAGGTGCTACAGCTTTGTGCACAGCGTTTGGACCTGCTAGGGGAAGCAGTGCCACACGCCCCTGGTTCCCAAAATGTTTGACTTCTGGATCAGACCCCTGATCAGGACATGGCAGCAGCAGTCAGCTTTGCTGTGGAAAGCTGAACATTGAGCTTGGCATGGCTGGGTAGCCCTTGGAAGGGATAATCCTTTAAAGACAAAGGGTCCAGGGATGAGAAACATACACTTAATTTTGGAGTGTGAAGCATTTCCAATTTGAAATACACTGAAGAGCCTTGATTTTTACAGGTGAGGTGATCGTCACAATCTCAAGGCTCATCTTCTAAAGCAGGCTGTTAAAATCCCTTGCCTCTTTGCCTTTTGGCCAAAACATGTGCATGTAAATGCAGGTCCAGAATTCCTCCGATGGAACTTATAAGATAAACCTCCATTATGTTTGCTCCTCACACAAATAACTATTTTACGCTTGGGACGGCTCATCTTTTAAAAATCTATGTTGCAATGTAGTAACTCACACAAACTTCTCTTTGGGAAGTCTGGGAAGTCGTTTATAGAAGGGAAATTAAACGTGGCTGGGCATTAGAGGGAGTACTGCTGATACATGCAACGGCTCAAAATGTTGAGGGAAGTGGTTATGGACATGGGAGAAGATGCCATCTTGACCTTGGCGGTTTGTTTATTAGACACTAAATCACAGACATTTCTTCTTCCAGTTATAACTGGTCTGAGGACGCAGATATAACCTTAAAAGCCCTTTCTGGGGTTTTAAACAGAATTTAGATCTCATCAGCGCTCAGTATTTATGCAGCTTGAATGAGAAAAGGGAATGCAGAGACCACTGTGGGAAAGGAAAAAAAAGGTGAAGAAACCAGGGAAGGAAAAAAAAAAAAAAAAAGAAATATTCATTCCAGTGGCTGTATTTCCTTTTGAAAAGGTTGCCCCTCCCAGTGACACAGAGAAGAGAGAGTAAGAAAATGTCTTTTTACCCACGTTGTTTATGCACCCTGTGCGTACAACAGCCAGTAACCATCAAACTCATCCTGCCAACCTTCTGTATTCCCTGGAAAGAAGGGCTGTCTCTCGCTGTCAGCAGCAAAGGTAGCACTCAAAATAAGATGGAAGTAACTGGACAGTAGGTCAGGGATGTTGAGGAGAAGAGTACTGGGAGATGGGACACGCCTGATGGATTGTTGTCAGACCCCTGGGCAGAAGGTTGCAAACAAACCAGCTCCTTTCTGGGCAGGAATAATGTAGGACAATACACACATATATATATATATATGCATGATCTCAGCAAGCTAACGTGGCCAAATCAGCTCTGTGCATCCTGACCTCCTGCTTGGACTCTCGTTTCAGAGGCTCAGTGTGAATTTGGGTGCTGGGTTTACTCCTCAGGTTTGCATCTCTCCTCTGTGTTCGTGCTCTGCAGAAATAGCTCTGCGGGTCGGTGAGGATCCAGCTGAAGCCTGCGAGGGTTGGAGGGAGCAGTGTTGCTTTAGGCTCCCTGCCTGTGGAGTGACATATCAGAAGCAATAAGTCTGAGCCCAAGCTGATGTCTAACAGCATCAGGAGTGCGGGCTGGAAGGCTGAACTTCTGCAAAAATGAAAGCGAGGAATTTAGCAGCAGTAAAAAAGAGGTTAAGGAAAGAACAAAAAGGAAAGGAAATAAAAGTGATATGAATGGCTAGAAAAACAGCTATGTCCAAATATTAACCTCTGCTGCTGTATTTGGACACTGGACTGAGTTAATAGGAGTACATGGTGAATACATGTTTCATTGGAAGAAGCTACTTAATTTCAGAAATTTTCTGGATCATCTGGATACAGAAAATATATGAGCAAAAGATACTTTATGTATGTTCAAATCTGCCAATAGCTTGAAGACATATTCTGCAGGAGGTTAGCAAGAGAATATGTGTTTTACTGGTGGGGTTTTCAGCCAAACTCCCCAGCTCTTGGAGCTTCTTATCCTTTTCTCCTCCAACATATCTTTAACCTGACCATCAGAGGAGCAGGAGCAGGAGCAGACAGACCTTTTCCCTGTCATATGTCCTGTCAGCTGCAGGAGCCACACAGACAGCACTGGCCTGAAGGTTTTTTTTCCTCTTAGCATGATAAAGGAACAGCCCCAAAGCACAGGAGTTAAACTGGTGTCAAACTGGTGTGAGAGCAGAATCTGCTTTGGCCCCAGTGCAGCTCTGCTGGCTGTTCCTCCTGGGATCCGTCCAGGATGGGGAGAAAGCAGATACAGGGCAATCTTCACTCTGTCAGGGTTTTCCTCTGGTCTCTAACACTTAGAAGTGGAAAATATTTTCAGTTCTTTAAAATAATGGTTTTTCTCTCCCTTTTGGACTGCTGGATGTCCCTGGGATTTGCGTTCGTCCAAGAGCATCATTTGTTTCAGAGCAAGGAGTCACGGTGAGACGGCCTGGGCTTTAATTTCTGGGAATATCTTTATAGGCTTGTTTTCATGGCTATATAACAACATTATTTTATCTATCCATCTCTCATTCCACTTCCTGATATACTGAATTATCAGGACTACCCATCAGTCACTCTTGTGTTTTCTAGCCCTCGGTGCCAGTATCAGTTTTTAGGATATTTTTCCAGTACTACAGCTATGTTGGTCTTGGTGACTATTAGAAAAATTATATAATATCTCTAAAAACCTCTGCTGAGATGTGCAACACCAGCTGAAAAGAAGCAAAAATTAGATTTGAATTATATCATTACTGGCTTCCTGAGTGTTTGAGTGAGGAAAGACTAAGTTACTTTTTTTTTCTTTTTTCTTTTTTTTTTTTTTTTTCTTAAGATAAAAGCAGTGTGAAAGAGCAGGACATCTGCTTTTCTAATTATGCACTAACGAGCTGAGACTGTGCCCCACCTAATGTTGTCCTCTGCAGCCTTTCAAGTACCCAGGCTGTCCAGCTGATTTCTTTCCATGATTGCATCAGGATTTCTCGGGTTTTCAGAGGCTCACACTGTATGTTTGTGCACCTGACATGTCAGGTGGCCTGAGATGTGATGGGACATAAGGGTGGTGGGTGATACAGGGGTGAAGATCACTCAGTACAAAGAGAATAGAAAGATTCTGAGGGCGTGTCGTGCCTCTCCTGATCTTCACCTCCACGCAGCTGTGCAGGGACCTGCTCAGCTGTGCCACATCACAGGGAAATCGGGCCCTCTGTTCTTAACTTGTTTGCAAGGTAGTTGATAAGTAGAGAGGTTGGCTGTGTGTTGAACAGAAGCAAAGTTTCTTCCTGTGGAATATTTTGCTGTTCATCCTGTAGGACCTCATGGGAAGTGTTTTACACTCTACTCGAGGTAAGGCTGTGTTTTTGTGAAGTCACCATCTCAGGTACTGCTCAGTTAGCGATGGTTTTGGGTCAGGGACTTCTAGGCTTTGGCAAACTGTCCTGATGGTTCTTTGCTGCCTCAGTTTCCCCCAGCACTGTCTGCAGTTGAAGCTGGGGGTGTTTCCCTCTCCTGGGTGTAAATGCATGCGTTAACAACAGTCTCAAGGTACCATCCCAGCAAAATGCTATTCCTCCTGGAACTTGGGTAGAGAATACAACAAATGGTCTGATGTTTCCTTGGGAAATACCTAATTTTTTTTTTTTTTTGGGTGAAGTTTTCACTTGTTTAGTGTTGTGTCTACTGGTACTGCTTTTTTTCAGTGTTGCTTACAAAGTCCCAAACCAATAGGAGGAAGAGGTTTTTCTCCTCCCCTGTGTGCTTTTTAGATCATGTTGGAGATTAGCTCGGGGGAACGACAAAGCACTCTGTTCCCAGCAGTCTCCCCATCCACAGCTAAAATGTTATGGGAGTCGGTGTTGGATACCATGTCTGGTTTTATTTCCTATTACAACCTTGAGTGCCAGCTCTTCCGTTGTTTCTTCTTCCAGCCCTATGATTCTGCCATATTCTTTGTAGTTTCCTTGGTGTAGAGAAATACACATAAAAACCGGAACAAATAATTAACTGCTGGCTGCAGGTTGAGATGACCATCACTCAGCAGCAGAAGCAAGTGTGTTTCTTCAGTTTCCTGCTGCCCTGGCCAGGATTGTGTGGGTAGGGAGGTGGGAGATGGTTTTGAGGGTGCTCAGAGACTGTTGGTCTCTTGAAAGCTCACAATGTGCTTTGTGCGGGGAGAGCTTTGCCTGGTTTATTGGCAGTGGTGGAGGTGATGGAATAGCACCATCTCACTCTGGTTTTGGTTAATAAGCAAGAAAAGATGTGTTAATCCTATCAGAGTGCCTGATAAAACCAGCAGAGACGGGCTGTGCTGTCCCATGGAGGTTTTTCTGACCACAGCAAGGGCGAGGTGTGTGTTGGAGGCTGTTGCTGTTTGAGGGGCATCCTCTGGAGAGGACAGGGATTGCTGAAAGGCTCTCCAGCTTCTTGTGCTGCCCTCAGCACTGGGCCAGTGGGATTTCCCACATCGGTGGTAGTGTTTCCCACATTTATGGGAACCACAGGCTTCCCAGAGCCAGCAGCAACCTCTGGTCTGAGCAATACCAGAAGCAGGAACCTGTTGATCCGTGCAGAGCACACCAGAGCCCCAGAGTGGTGGGTGATAACTTCTGTTCCTGAGGCTTTGAAGATTTTTTTTTTTTTTTTTTTTAAACTTTTGGAAGGGGATTTTCACCTCTGATGTCCCAGGTGAACAAGCTGGCAATGTCAGAGTATGGTTCCTGCACGTGTGTGTCCCTGTGGGCTCTAGCACCTCTTAGATGTCTTATCCATGGCTGGGAGTTCAGCAAGTGGTGCCCGTTTTCTGGACCTGTGAGGTCTGTGAAAAACCTGGAAATATATTTCTGACCAGACTGAGGCATCATTTGCCATTTAAAAACTGTAAATCTGTGTTTATCCAACGTTAACAGATGTAACATAAATGAGTTCCTGTGCTGTCTGCTGGTTTGCTAATGGCACTTGTTTATTAGTGCTTTATGTTAACAGCTATTTGATGGTGCCCATTAGTTTTTCCTAGGTTAATGTTATATAATAAAGTGAGTGCTGGCCAAAAGCAATAGTAATACGATAAACAAAAAATCCAAATGCTGGGTGAGAAATGTAATGGAGCGAGGGCTGAACTCTGGTGGGAGTTTGGTTTAATCTAAAGGTTAAAAAATGTTATAATTTGGGTTTAAGTAAATTGGCTCTTTAGTCCCAGAGGTCTTGCTCTTGTACTTCTTGTGCCTCCAAAGCTTCCACTAATGCCGATGGGAGTCTTGGGCGCACAAGAAATGCGGGTTCAGGTACTAAAGTTACAGATTGGCTTGGACCAAAACCCCTAATCCAAATACCTCCGGCTTTTGAAAGCATTTGCCAATTGGATTTGAATCTGGACACAAACATTGTGGCTTGAGCTCATCTGAGCTCACTTACATCTGTGTAAATCTGTAGTATGGCCCTGATCCAGCAAAGCACGTAAATATGTGCCTAATTTGACTTCAAGGGGACTATTGTGCGCTTAAAGCTAAGCATGTGTTTAAGTGCTTTGCTGGACTCAAGTCCAAATACATGGGAGTCAATGAAATGACACCAACTAGTGCAGTGTAAGTGAGATCTGAAATGAACCAAAATGTTTGCATTTCTACCTGGAAATGAACACCCTGTTCACCTCCTACGTATCCTGCGTGTACTTTGTGTTTTCATCCATCTGCACATAATGTGTCCTGTACAGTAACCTGTCCATTCAGTACAGTAAAAAAAGAAATATACTTTGAATTTTCCTGCTCTATTACTCATATTTCATGAAATGTGTTCTTATGCCAAGTGTCTGTTTATATATATTTATACATGTTGTTTCTTTATTGATATTGGCAAGGTACAAGAAGAAAAGAAATATTTAACAGTTAAAAACTTGTAAACAGTTTTATCCCTCATTTAAAACCTTTTTTTTTTTTTAAATTTTTTTTAAAGAGTTTACCTGACATGGTACTTTAACTCGGTTTTGGTTTTACTACTTGTCTGACCAATGTGAAAAGTATTTGTTGAAGATATAGGTTTGTTTTTAGCTGCAAACACACACGTTAAACATGTTTGCAATTAACTGACATGCGAACATGCCTTTACACTCAACTACTAAATGCCACTTTTGTACTTTAAATCCCACGTTTGGTGACTGCCACGCTACATAAAGCTGTCAATGAATATTTTCACATGAATACATTAATGCCAGCTAAAAGATTGTGAATTGCTTGTCGGCTGCTGCGGCTCAGTGCAAGGAGAACACAAAGGGGTTAATTGAGCCCAGCCCTGCAAAGGTGGCAGAGGCATAGACTAGAACTGGGAATTAAACCCAAAACAAATAAAACAAGAAATAGCCCTCGTGCCTGAGTATGACAACCACAATGCAGACATAAAGAGGTGTAAGCTGCAAACGTCTGTAGGTTATTAATGAGGTAATAGAAGCAAAATTAGGTATCAGCAGGGTTTGGCTCTGTTTGAATAAAACTGAGATCTTTTATCTCAGAATATGCTAGGCAAGACTCATAGGCTGTGATTTGGTGGTCTAGGCTGTGCCCTTCTTGGTTATGGGAGTTGACTCATGCCATTTAAACTCACCAGTGTTTTCCACATCCAAACAGATGTGGACTCAGATGCAGAGAAAGGTTGGCGGGGAAAAGGTTTGCATGGCAGTTTATAAGGAAAAAACGCTGTTGTGTGCCTACTTTTGAATCAAAGCAGTATTTTGCGCTTCAGCTTTGTGTGCCTGGAGAGCTGACACTCTTTTCTTGCAAAGCCAGTGTGGAGGGGCACGTAATGGCAGTGTTAAAACCTCTCTGCGTCCAGCTGACCCCTGCCCAGGCTGAGACTGGCTCGCTGTTGATTTTGCCAGCTTCCCTCTGGATTCATTTCAGCCTGGGTGAGAGCAAAGCACAGGCACAGACCTCTGATCAAGGCTCAGTATTTGTTTCCTTTAAGAGTAAAGTTTTCTCCAAAACAACGGAAAAATACTTCTTTCCTGGCTCTTGGAGAACTTGACAGCCAGAGACGCTTCTGATGCGCTGCTTGGAATGACCTGCCCTGTCCAGATCCCTCCTCAACCCCGCTGTCACTGAGTAAGTGGCAAAACTCCCACTAACTTTAATGATGCAGAATCAACCCTAAATGGATAAGGTTTGTCTTTAAGAAAAGTTACTAAAGGATTCAGTTACACCATAAATGTATTCAGTGGTTGTGAAGTGATTCTGGTGTATGTACAGCCAAACCCCGAATTCCTTCTCAAGTAAGTGTCTGGGTGAGGATTGATTGCAAATCCTGCTCTAGGTTACACCCGTATAACTCCCCCGGAGCTGATGGCATTCCTGCCTGCTTCCCTTGCATGGACAGGGCAGGGAGGCTGAGCTGTATGGAGCCTGCCACATCCTGCTTCTGCTCTGCTTGGATGGGAGCTGGGAGGGACGGAGCCCATCCCTGCAGATCTGCAAAGCTCCTCGTGACCTGGAGCAGCACCTGTGGCGTGATGGAGGCTGCACGAAGGGGTGGGTTTGGCCCTTTGAAGAGCTCTGGAATGATGTAATCCCAACCCTGTAAGCTGCTGCGGGACCCCGGGGTTGAGAGGTGCCCTATAAATCTCAGTCGCTGGGTTTTGTTACCTGCCTGCTCTGTTACATGAGTAATGACTCCAGGTAAAGAATGGGCACTGCAGAAACGGGTAATTAACAAAAACATCCTTCTGTGTTTTCTGCTCAGCTTCCGTGACTGGTGTTTTCAAAAGCTGGGCACGTATGATTTGTAGCCTCCCCTCTTTCACCAGCGCAGAGGCAGGGCTGGTTTGAAACCTGGCAATCCCTGAACACTTGCCCACTTTCCTGCCCTTTCATTTGATGCAGCCAGGGCTGGTTTTTCCAGAGAGTTGCTGGTATCCGCCTCGACGTGACGTTTTCGCGCTACAGTTAAATTTTGTGTTGGATTTTTTTTTTTTCCTTTTTTTTTTCCTGGAGCGTGGGTTGCTTTGAGTGGCCTGGTGCAAGTGCATTACCAAAGTGAGCGTGCTGTAAAATATTGCTGCATCCAGCTGCCCCGTCAATAGGTCAAGCTATTTGTCCGATCCAGACAGGGTGTCTAGTTCTCCTGGCAGCGTCCCTTGCCTTGGCATGGGAAAACCTGTTTTGTTTAGCACTAGGGAAACAATATGTATAAATAGTAATGCTTGAACCTAAACAATCCCGTTGTCTTTATGCACAGAGTGCTGTGTTACTGGTTATTTTATGATAGATTTTTTTTCTCTTTTTTCCTCCCCCCGAAGGACTCGAGTCCCAGCCTGCAGAATAGCTGCCGTTGAGTGGAAGCATTCCTGCTATTTTCCCCTCAATTCAGAGGAAGCAATGCACTTGTTGTGTTACCTTGGTGAATCGAAAGTGGTTTTCACTTCCCTTAATTAAGCCCGCTTTGGCTCTGGCCCCTCCAAGATGGAGAGCGGAGCGCACTCAGGAGCGCTGCCGCTTGATTTGAATTCCTAAATTCCTCTCCTTGCAAACTTCAAAGGCAAGTATATTGCTCTAAGAGGCACCAATTATGTAAACCCTGGGCTATTCAGAATGTTCTATAATTATTTATTTTCAACGAAAGAGGTTTTAACCCAAACTAGACAGAAAACTGGCATTTCTCCAGTTATTAGACTCTATTGAAAAAGGTATTAAACAATGGGCAGGGTAACATGGTAGATTAGTGTCCCTTCATCTTCCTGACCTGGACATGTGTCAGAGCTGTACTGAGCTGACCAAAATTACTTTGATTTGATGGCCATTAAAGGTCAGGAGCAGAATGGGATCAGGCGTCTTAGTTGAGGCTGAAGTACAGAACATTATATATTGATAGTAATTAAGTTGTTTCATTTAATAAGCACCATCAGATTTAAAGGCATTGTTACAGTATCAGGGCTGGGAGGAGGAGACAGGCAGCTGTGATGTGGGCTGGGGGAGAGAGGGAGAGAGAGAGAGAAAGGGTTCTGGAATGAGTGAAATGTGTCCCTGGAGTAATTTTTTATTTTATAAACTGAATGCAAACCTGATGGAGAACTATGGAAATGAGCAGTCATACTGGATACATACACACACACTCTCTCAATATTCCTATACTGTGGGTAATGAAAAGTGCCTTCAGGGATGGGGTGGCCCTACCATTCATCAGTGCCATAGCCTTAAGTGGGTAATAACTAAGAGCTCCCATATCTAGTGTGTATATAAATTCTAGCTCCTCAGTATATTTGCTGCAGACTGTATTTAATTTATACAACTCCTTAGCTTTAAAGCTGTCAATTGATAACATTCAATCTGCGAGCCTGACTGATAAAAGGGAAGGGAAGAAGTATTCTCTAGTGACTGGAGCAGGAGAAGGGTGTAGGGGCCAAAGATGTGCGTGGTGCTTCATGTGGGCTTTACTGAGGCCAAACAATCCCCTCTTTGCTCTTCTCTTCAGCTCTTTGGGACACAAGCTGGTCCCTCTGCTTGGTAGGTGTTGAATGTATCCACAGCCAGCAGGCAACCACCTGCCATTCTCCAGCTGTGGTGGGAATGGCATCGCCCTGTGCTGCTGACCTTTGTGAGTTTGGGAGATGCTGAGTGTGGTGGCTTCCCCGCATCCACATTCCAGAGATGTCTGTAGGATCAATCACTCTGTTTGGGAGGGTTGGTGATAGAACCAGCTGGCTTTTGGAAGGAGCAAGACGGGAAAGAAGCCCCCAGTGCAGCAAAATAAAAAGGATGCGGGTAAGTGAGGGCTCTGCAGGAATTAGTTGTCCTGTGGATGCATGAGTGGATGTTGAACTTGGTCAGTACATGCTAATCCAAGTGTTGACTCTGCCCTTGGACACAGCAGTGCTGGGGGATGTGAGTCTCCATGACTGAGTGGTGTGCCAGTCACTTGAAGATTATAGAGACAGCCAAGCTCTCACACTTCAATAAATTTGGGAAGTTGAAGGGAAAATAGCCAAGCAGTTTGGAATTCAGCTTGTGAACCCAATATTGCACATTTTTCACCACTTGAAACAAAGTGTTATTAACAGGGGAGCTTTGTTCTCGATCCATATTTCAAATGTCTTTGTGTTGGGGAGAGACTGGTCCAGAGCTTGGCTCAACTTCCCTTCATTGTGAGATGTACTGGTTCTTCCTGACCCCAAGCTGCTCCTGGGCTGCAAAGGCTCCCCAGCACCTGGCTGTCCCACACGGGGCCTCTCTCATGGCACAGTGACAGCACCTGCACGGGTGGCTGCTGGGACTCGCAGCTCTGGTGAGACTTGCAGGGGTCAAACTGTGCAGATAATGGTGATTCCCACTGGTGGTTTTGGTGCTGGACCCGCTACGAGTCACGGCAGGTGCTTTGTGTCCCAATTTGGGCGGTCTGGTCTGGGAGCAGTGAAATCACCTCTTGCTGCTGGGGGTTTTGGCCAAGGCACTGGGCAGAGATGTGAGTTGGGGTCCAGCACAGGTGAAGGGTGTGGCAGAACAGGTACTGGTCGTGGCAGATCTTCAGGAGAGCTGACATCTCTTTCTTCTGGTATGTGGTTACACATCTTGCTGATAGAGGCACCAGGAGGTTAACCTGGCTTTCAGGGTGATTTCTTCCTCTGTATGAGACTTTGAGAAATGTCATGCCTTGCATGTGGAAGCTTTTTAAAAGTAATTTAATATATTGATTGGGAAGGAACAGTAATGAGAGTGCACTGGATGGGGATGCAGAGATTGTTGTTCTTATGAAAGAGTTGTAGTAGGTGCCGGTGTGGGCTTGTGTGTCTGCTGGTTTGTGTGAGAGGAAATCCCTCTTGCCACGGGGGTCTGAGACAGTCAGTTAATTGAAGACTATCTTTGCAACCTGGATTCACCTGAAACTCCAAATAGTGCCTTGAAATGAAGCTAGATAACATTCTCTTTAATTCTGAGCTGATGCACCTGTTGCTCAGGCTGCAGTGCTGGAATTCAGTGAAAAGGGAGAATAACCTACCAGTAGTGCCTGCAGGAGCGGGACAGATATTCTTACAACTGCTAAAATAATTGTGTGAGATGTTCTGAATCCAGAGGGTGTTTTATAAGTTCAGCTGTAGTTTTAAAGGACTGAAACCTTGAGGTTGCTGTTGACTGGGGCCAGGGAGCACAGCTCCCTCAAAGTTCACCGGCTCCAGGCAGCTGAGAGTGGAAACGATTGTGCAAGCTGGGAGGTGCCGGATCCGGCCGGGAGCAGTGTGGGACGAGCAGGAAGCGTGGCGTGGGGCAGGCGTCCAGGAAGAGGATGCGAGGAGGAGTGGGCACCACGTTCCTGGAAAGCTGGTGGTGGGGAAGCGCTCCTGGCCGTGGGTGGACATGGGAGTGGTGGCAGGGTGCTTGTTTTGAGTGTGGTAGCCTGCAGGACAGAAGACATGTGCCTAAGTGGAAATGTAGTGGCAGGGCTGGATTTGGGTTTGCTTTGGGCTCAAATTCAAGAATAAAACCTTTTATGGGTTTAGCAAGGCCCTATCCATGCTCCTCACTGGAGACACTGCGTTTCTTTGTGAAGCAGAGAAGTTGGCTCTTGTATCCCCTGCCTGCTTCTCCTACAAAACTCTTACTGCTCCCTGCATCTGTGACCCCACCTCTCCAAGCAGCCCATTTTTCGGTGACAACTGAGCACCTTATTTGAGCAAAATAACTCCATTAGGAGAGGGTTCCAGTGCAGTCAATAAACAAGCATCGAGTAGAGATAAACAAACTTGAAGCAGGCATCATAATTAACCTGGGGGGGGGGGGGGGGGGGAAGAGCTAAGTGAGTTAGCAGTGACTGAAAATTTGGCAAAGAAGTTTTCAGCTGGCACACCTGCTTTGCCCAAACTCTTTCAATGGGAGAAGAATCTCCCAAAAAAATTACTCGAAATGTCGCAAATCACAGCTCAGAGCTCGAGGTAGCCCGAGACGGGAAACGAAAAGAGGGACCGTCTGCCAAAGAAGGGCTGCAAGGTCTTGGAGAGCTGTGATGGAAATAAACCTGTTGAGAGCTAAACAAAACCCTGCATCGCCCCAGTACAAAAGAAGGAAGGAAGGTGATCGCCTCGAAATCATGAAACCCCTGCACCCTTCTAAGAATACCCTTTCAGTATGTGGGTCAGGAAGCAGCGGTGGCTTCAGCCTGAATGCCCAGCGAAAAACAAAGCGATTGTTCGGTGGTATGTTAATGTGGCAGGTGCAGTTTTATTTAAACAAGAGGTGGCTATTGTTTTCTGGAAGTGTGGTGATTTACAGGCTCATGGCTTATCCTGGAGGATCAGGGTGTTAAGTCATGTGCGTGTATGTGTGTTTTAGCCCGGGGTGGCCGTTCTCCTGTCGGCATTTCTGAGGCAGGAGGAACTTAAAGGGCACAGCACCTGTAAGCCCAGGGACATTAAGCCAGGGCTGTAATAGGTAAACTACTGAAAGTGGGGACCTGGATTTGGAGTGAAAGGGAGGTGTGGGCTCCAACCCGTGTTATGGTCTTGGAGGCTTGTGTAGGACCCCAGCTGATCTCAGTGGGATTCATGTGTGAGGATTTGTGAAAAGAACCTGGCCTTGTAAACACTGCTTGCCTGGCAAGCCGCGGGAGAGAACAGGAATTAACAAATATCTTCATTCCTGACAATTATTCCAATGTGGTACCTCCACGGCTGAGGACAGAAGTGTCAAAAACGCAGTATGTGACCTGGCATCTCCCCTCTCCTTGTCCTCATTGATTTTGCTTTTGATGAGCTTCATCCTGAGCGGAGGGGCAGAAGAGAAACCCCTTTTCCCATAGCAGAGACACTAAGTAGGTGGGCTGGAGGCTGGTCCTTCCCCAGCAGGGAAGCCCAGCTGGTTTTCCTTCTGTGGGGCTTTGACACCATGGCAAGGGGCTCCTGCTGGTGCTGTTGGTGTGGTTCTATGCATTTAATCTGATTTGCGAGCTTAAATAGGTCAAAAGGCTGATATGAAGCCTACCTTTGCATGGTAATGTGGTTGTGGGGTTTTGGCTTGGCTTTTTTCGGAGAGGGCATCAGATAACCCAAGTGGGCTGGGTAGCTGGGAAACCATATCTTGTCCTGCTTGACTCCACAGCAACATTTTCATCTTACCTGTACCTTGCCTAAATCTCTGCCTCTGTGCAGAGTGCAGGTGTGGATGCAGCCGAGCTCTTCTGCACCTGCTGGTTGTTTATGTCTCTTTATTTTCTCTCTTCTGCCTCAAAAGCATCTTTCCAGAATGATCAGGTTGTTCTCTACTGTGCTCTGAGTCCAGAATTTTTAGAGACTGGATAAAATAGTGTATTCTCTAACCAGGGTGTGAGGGCTTTTTTTATTCTTTCCTTGGCTGGAGAAGAGGGTCTGGTGTGATTCTTAAATTTTACTCTGTTGCAGAATGAGAATAGCCTCATTGGGAAACATACATTTGTACTAAAGTGGAAGCATTGTAAAGAAACATTTAAATGAAGGCAAAAATTGGGGCTCATCCACTTACACAAATTATATTTGTGGATGCCAATGTTCAGGAGTGAAAAACATCTTGTTTACCTGTCCTTTTAGCATTGGGATTAAACATGATGTAAATGCGGTGTTGATAACACCAGACTTGCCCAGCAGTGGGGTCTGCCCTGGCCAATCCCTTGGAGAAATCCTGGCCAGGTTGTCATTTGGTTATGCTGGGATGCTTTGGAGGAGGTGGGATGGGAGCTCAGGTCCACAGGCTGTGCCCCCGGACCTCCCTCCCTGCCCTGCTCCTCACTGGGCTGAGACCCAGCGACTTGGGAATGGCAGCTTAGTGCTGCACTTTCACTTGTGGTGATTAATATTGCTGGAATATTTGTCTGATGGTAACTCCCACCGACGGGCAGGGCAGCGCCCTGTTGTGCTGCTCATTGTACGAGCTGTAGTAAATGACTGTCCCTTCCTCCCTGAGATCACGGGCTACAGTTAATAGCGATTTTGACATGCAGGGTACTTTCTGGCTAAGGGCTGTTGTTATTATTCCTAATTTTTTTTTTTTCCATAGAAACAGAACATTTTATTACTTTCACTGAAGAAATCCATGTTATCAGTTTCCTTTCATGCAACAAAACACCCTCCCATTCTTCTTTAATAAACATTAAACGCTTAAATCTTGTTCTGTGCTTTGCATGTAGAAAACACGGCAGAAACGCCAAGTATCCTTCATATTATTTTTCCTCATGGAGCTTCCAATTCACTGAGTCCACCAAGCCAAGATAACACCATCTCGGAGGGCCAGCACTGCGACGAATTTACAGTCTGGGAGCTTTATATCTTTCCAGGCAATTGTCTTCAAACAGACAGTGCATTTCTGCGTGTCGAAGTCTTAGAGCTGGAGTTTCTTCTGAGAAATGGCCCAGCCTGCCACCACTGAACCCCTGAGTGACAGCAAGTGCTTTTCGGCTTCTGTTGTGATTTTTTTCCTTTTTTTTTTTTTTTTTTTTTTTTTTTTTTTTTTTTTTTTTTTTTTTTTTTTTTTTTTTTTTTTTTTTTTTTTTTTTTTTTTTTTTTTTTTTTTTTTTTTTTTTTTTTTTTTTTTTTTTTTTTTTAAGAAGGGTTGGCAGCCTGAGCTATTCTCAAGGATTTGGAAAAGAGCCACAAACAGGAATTATTGAACAATTGCTCTGTGAAACTTAAGATAACAGTTTGTTCCACCACAGTGGAATTGCTTTGTGGTAGAAGGAAATTATCTTTTTAGCTCTTGATTAACATTATGTGAGAAAAATAAAATTAAAGCCTGATTGTATCTGTGGCTGAAAGGAATGCGCGTTCGTGCGAGGGGAAGAGGGGACAGATGTTTGCGGGTGACACATACGGAGATGAATGTTTGTGACACCTCAGATTGTAGGTGATTCACAGATTAGGAATGTTTTTAATGTTTGGAAAATTCCTTATTGCTTCTTTATTGCCAGATTAATGCTCACTCTGTGCTCAATTTGAGTGTAAGTACTAGACCATTAATGAGTGTGAGCGCAAATTGCAGGTTGGGAAGGATATTTTTTTGGTGCAAATTAATATTCTTGCTACTATAATGAGTTTTGGTGCTTTCGGTTGGTTCACAGAGTGAAACAATAACTTGCATCTCCATAGTTACTCTATAAAATAGTACTCTTGCCCGTGAGTTTATCACTCACACTTATTAAAAGCAAATAATACCATTGAGAGCCCAAGTACATTTTTAACATACCGGCCCAATCCAACCGCCTTGGAAGTCAGTGGAAGATTTTCTGCTGGGGAAGCAGAAGCTGAGGAGAAGGCAGCAGGAGCAGGACCAGTGTTTGGGGTACTGGTGGTAGAGCGCTGCACCTGTTGAATAAATCCATTATGTGAGTGCAGGATTTTGGTTAAGCAGGCTCCGTATCAGATCTCTCACTATGGGGGGGAAATGCATTTACAAGTGCTCTGAAAAGGCCACGTTCATTTTTTTTCTTTAAAACCCATGGGCATGAGTAGGAGTTACCTGTTCCTATTTGGGGAATGATTGCCTGAAATGGATGCTCTGAAGGAATGAAGCCCAGGGAAGGTGATTTGTTCAGGGCATGTGGGGTTTTTTAGGGCGCCGTGGCTTTCCCGAAGGCCTGGAGCTCAGCTCTGCGGTTGCATCTTCCCGGCTTCCTGCCTGGCCCGGGAGCCCCACCACTCCCCGACAGCGGCAGCTTTGACACCCTGCGACTCAGAGGGAAGCTCTGAGGATGCCGAGTTCCAAACATGAACTTTCTGAGCAGGCCAAATTTCTGCTGTGATCTCCCAGCTCGGTGCCTGTGCTTATCTGTGTTTGCAAGACATGCCGCGAGATCAAAATATGCCCCTTCTGAGGCGATAGGAAAGAGGCTAGATGCTTCTTTAATCATGTCTGATAAATTCTCACTTGTAATGAGAGCCCTAATTAAGGGAAATTACCTATTGGAAAAGAGTTAAAAGGGGCCCCCATACTCCTTCCAGCAAACTTAAAGACAAAAGGAAGTTTCTAACAATGGGTCACTGGAGATGCATTTCCGCTCGGCTTTAAAAAACAAGGTACTGTCTAGCTGATGAGCGGTGAAGGCGAGCAACGAGGCTTTGATGAGCCTTCTCCTGCTTCCTGATATTGTGACCCTCTTAACAAACACCCCAGACGCAAATCAGCATGCCTTCGGTATGCTGTAAGTGCAGGCAGGCTATCTGAAGAGATGCCTCACTCGCAGGATATGGTTTAAATCCTGTTTTGAATAAGGTTTACATCCTTGTCACTGAAATAATATTTTTGTACCGTGAAAATCACTGTGAAGAGACGGGCAGACAGGTCCCCCAGTATGTAAACAACTTATCTTTGATGTCACTTCTTACTGACTTTTCTTGTCCCAAGGAATACCCAAGAGTTCAGCTGTTTAATTTTACTTTTATGGATCTCTTTAGGATGCCAGAAGGTGTTCGCTGTTCTTGATTTCAAAACCCCAGAGTGGGAGGTGCACGATCTGGGCTCTGTTTTGCCCTTATTGCTCTGAAATCAGCACTTTTGCTTCCACTTGGGTGGTTGGGGAAGTTCTGGTTTTCCAGTCAGCTCTGTGATTAGAACAAAAACAAGAGGGATTCTCTCTGGGTGCAAGGGGGGGGGCGAGGGGGGGGAAGAAATAAGAGGCTCTAGGTCCAAGGGTTTTGGTCACTGTGATCATCTGGAATAAGCTTTCCACGTATCATTAATTTCTCCTCGATGGTGCTTGCTGGAGTGAGCTGAATGTGGTGCTCCAGACATACTTTACATACTGATCTTTCCTTGGGCTGGTTTGCAGTCTCCAATCTCTGTGTCTTACAGGGAGCACCGGTGAGAAGCAACACTATCTGCTCTCCTTCTAGTGTACAAACTGCAGATCCTGTTTGCAGTAATGCAACAGAAAGCTGCATATGCAATAAAAATACTGGGGTTTACTTGCAAACCACGGTGAATCCCCGTTCCAGTATCAGATATTAGTGCCTGGACTGGAGGAACAGGAGCTGTTTGCAATTCTCCCATCAGGACTGCTTCATTCAACTCACAGAGCTTTAAGTTCCATCTCTGAGCCCTGAAAACATTTAAATTGACATCCAAATTTTTCAGTCTGCGTTGGTTATTAACATAAAGAGCATCATTGATCAAACTGTAACTTTGTTCTGTGCTATGCTGGACTTGTTTATTTTTTCTTTCTGTGAAGCAAATCATCAGCAATTTTCCCCATCAGTAAGATTTTTTTGTTTCACAAAACCACAACCACAACCAGCAGTGGCTTGAGTCATGTTATTTCTTTATTGTTAGGTATTTGCAATGTATTTTTATTACTCATGATATGAATGTGGCTTAGGCGTGTTTAACCACCTCATTTGCTTCCCAACACCTCTGTGGGATGGGTGTTGCTACTCCTTCTTGTAAAGTAAGTGTAATCTGGGTAGCACAGAAATGAAACTATTTTCCTAGAGTTCATGGAGGAACACGGGGCGCTGAAATGGGGATCCAGCCTGCGGTTTGGCCGGTCCTTACCTTAACCACGAGCTCCTCTGAGCTCTCTGGAGTGAAACATGTGGAAGGGTTGGAGCCACAGGGAGGGATGGGGCATGGGCACCGCTCCAGCTTGGAGCTCCTCAAGTGGTTTGCATTGGCATGCCAGGAGCTTTGGAAGGACACTTGCCTTTCAAATTAATAGCACGCTTGAGGATTTTCCAGGTACTGCTAGAAAATTACGTGAGCACACTCCCAAATGTAAAACCAGATGTGCTGGGTCAGACCGCAGGCCTCTCCAGCCCAGTGGCCTGTCTCCTGCAGTGGGTGGCCAGAGCAGAGCATAAGGTCAGGAGACGTGAGTCATGGGATGTCCCAGAAAAGCCTCCTGTGTTTGGCACCAAACCCTCCCTGGCGAGGAGGTGATAGCTGGGCACACTGAGTAGTCACCAGGAAGCTGCTCTGCAGGCTCAGCCACGTGTTTGGCTCTGAGAGCAGCTCACTGGAGCTCCAGCTACCTCCTGAAAACATCTGGCTGTTGCCAAATTTGCTGTTGGTTTGTTGGCATTGGGGTTTAGCTTTTAATCTAAGTGTGGAGGGGCTGGGTGGGGCGCTGGCCGTGTTTGTGGACTGGGAAATGGTGAATTTGCTGATGCAGACTCCTGTCTCTGGTGTGTGTGACACCTCACCTGCTGAGCTGGTATCTGAATGACCCCTGAAGGTGTCCCAGTTCAAACAAAATCTCCTTAAATATTCTATTGAGCATATTCTCCTGAAATGTAGGTGTTGGTGACACTGGCGGACCATGTTGACACTGGCTGATGGTGTTACAACACTCTAGTTTCATTTGATATAATCCAACCTGGGTCTGCTTGGGGTGTAGCCCTGCTGCCATCCTGTGCAGGCTTCTTTCCACCTGCCTGGAAATCCACTGCCTCCCAGCAGGCAGAGCTGGTGAGCAGAAACTGCTGCTGCCATCCTCCTGGTGGCATTACTGCCTGCCACCAACTCCTTTCATGTCTTTGGGAGACCACCTGATCCCTGTCTTCTGGCACCTGGAGCATGATGATGCTTGTGATGGTCCCCTGTCTCACTGATTGCTGTAATGGGCGAGGCATCAGAGACAGCACAAGTCCTTGCTCTGCTTTTATTTAATAATAATATAAAAAACTTAAATACTTTGGTTTTTCAGAACTATTGTCTGCACAGAGGAATCTGCTGCATACATGGAAATGTGGGAGGTGGAAGAGCACGTGAGCAATGTGTATTTAGATGGACTTTTGGTCTAATTTGAAAATTGGTTTGTTTTATACCAGCTTCGGTTGTAAAAAGGAATGATTAACCCAAACAGGAGCGGCCGCGTTACTCGCCTTTAATTATGTTTGCAATACATCACGGTGATATGGGGGAGCAGAAAGCCTTTCTGTATCCAGCACATTTGCCTCGTAGCATATGGTCCTATGGAAACTGTTTTGATTCAGAGCCCCCAGTAGCATATGGTGAAAAAATCCGCCCCTGAAGTCAAATTGAAAGTGGAGGCTGGTCCTGGGCCCCAGAGGACCCCGCGTCTCCTGCCAGCCGGCAGGACCGGAGTCAGAGTATGTGTCACCGTTTCACTCATCATGAAGATTTTATATTTGGTTTGGGACACTGGTGCATGAGGTTCTGGATGTAAAAGTCAGAAGAGATATGGTTCCTGTAATGTCTGTGGAGATCCTTGTGTCGATAAGGTCAGCAGCAAGTTAATAGATTTTTATCTTCTCATCACATGAACTTAATATAGTGCAACTGTTGGAGGGGAGGGGAGAAACCTCCCTGCCATTATTTTCTGATGTGTTTCAGTGGGGGTTTAAAAGACAGTGTGAGCCTTAAAAGCCTCTGTATGCTTAAAGTGAAAATCAATAGTTCAAAATTAATAATACAAATATTCAAATACAAACTGAAGGTCAAACACTGTGTAGTAACCACAGCTAAAACTGATTAGAGCTGCGTGAGGAGGGATGCGTTTCTCCATGGCAGTGATGGAATGGACAAGAAGGGGGATGGAGATTTCCTATTCAGTGCTCCCAACATCACCAGACTGAGTTTACTTAAATGATGCCAAAGCAACGTTCAGCTCCGTGCTCCTGCCATGCAGAGTGACGCAGAAGCACAACCAGAGGCTTTACGCTGCAAAAATAACCATAAATGCTACTCAGCCTTGTTCCTAAATCGATGCACCTATGGGAATGAAGACCCTGACTGAGCCCTGGGGTGCTCACAAAAGCTTTGGTAAAGGGGGTGAACAGTGCTGATCACTGTGGGGTCTGCTGCCAGCCTAGGGGTGAAGAGGAATCAGAAGCAGGGACAAGGAGATGGGGAGGCAGAAAGACGCTCTGTGGCCATAAATATCTGTCACCACCCAAATCTGGTGTTGCTCACGTTTCAGGCACCGTGATGGAGGAGAGATTCTGTGGTGACCGGGGAGGGGCTGCTCCTGCACCAGCAATGGCAACCTGGGGCTGAAATACGGCGTCTCTGTCAGGGGCGAAATCCATGGAGGGACACCGGCGGGTCACGCTGACTAGTAGGGCTCAGCGATCAAACGTGTCACACCTGTCTTGGCCACGGGTGCAGGTGTTCTAGGTCAGCTCTCGCTGTGGTTATCAATCGCTGACAGTTGACAGTTTAATTTTACACCACAAGTACCTCATTACTTGTGTAGGCACTTGAAGAACATGTGGGCACTGGGTTGGATCAGTGATCAATGACAAAGGTTGCGCAGGGTGCAAGTGGTAGCAGTAAAAGTGAAGGTCTCCGTGCATGAGTTGGCAGTGGTGGGGATACATGACAAGGGGAGTTTAGCTGACAAACAGTCTGTCAGGGCTGGAAGAATGGAGGCTCGCTGGAGAGCTGGCGCTCCATTATAAAATACAGCTCGCCATTTAAAAAAGGAGGGGATAAAAAAAAAAAAAAAAAAAGGAGAAAGATAAAAAAGGGCCCTGGCTTTGAAAAAGTGTTTAAACAAATTTAATGCATGTGAAGGACTGTAAATTTTTATTTTACAAGCATTTATTTCATGGCATGGAAGCATCCAGGTGTTTAGGAATGTTGTATTAAAGGAAAGTGGAGATGCTATTTCATAGACGTACACATATGTGGTTCTTCTAGTTTAGGCTGGCCAGTGGGTGCAGATTTGGGATGTTCAATTTGTAACCGAATCTTTCCACATGAGATTCCTCTTCTCCGTGTATCGATGACCAAGTTTGTCGTGATGGATTTCTTCTACCGCAGTAGGGGAAGAATTGTTGTTCCAACGCACTTGAAAGTGTTGCTTTAATCAATGCCATCCAACTTTTGTGGTTTTTTTGCTGCTTGTTTTCCCTTTGAGGGGTTTCTGACATTCTTTTCCACGTCGAATCCACCCGGCGGATTATGTCACTGGGGTGATGACTGAGAGAGGGAGACATATGGCATTAGTTTGGTAGCGCCGTGCATCTTGCATTAGGATGTAAATCTTGTTTGCTTGAGAAACCGCACTGAGAGACACTTTGCTCGAGGTATAACGTTATTGAGTGCACCTTGTAATAATTGATATGGCGGGAACGATATTAATGGAAATAATGTGAATTTCGCCCAAACTGTAGTAAATAAGGAAAAGACTAATAGTCTTTGCCCTTCGCTGAATTGAACACGTCTTTTTTTTTAAAAAAAAAAAAAAGATTCTTGATTATGTCTCGCTCGCTGATTAGGTGTAGGCTAACTTTGATCACATCACCTACGGTTCCCGCCGAAAGGACACGTGCGGCGCGAGTTGCGCTTTTAGGGATTATTAAAATGATTGAATAAACAGCTCCGAACACACACGCCTTTAAAAAAATGTTGGTGCTTTGTATTGATTTAATGGCAGTGCTGGAAAGCCCTCCCAGGGATTTAGGTGTGCGGGCTGAAAGGTCCCTCTCCCGCCGCTCGCCTGCGAAGCCGAAGGTGCCATCGTCCTTGCTCTTTGTTTAGTTCCAAGGTATGTCCAGTCTTCAGTCAATGACAGTGGAAATGAATGAGCCTCATGTTAGGGATGGATAAAACCCCTCCCAGTAAATGGTGGCAAAGGACAAAATCAAAAGGCCGGATTGAGATATGCCTGAAATATTAATTAACTTCTGAGTCAAATCTGGGCTTCCGCAGAGTCTGGTGGTATTATGGTCTTTTTTTCTTATTCAGTGCTCTCTAGCATTTCTTTTAACTTTACTTTAGGTGGTAGAAAGGGAAGTTTTGGGGATATGCTGTTATTACATCTAGTGACAAAGTGATCTTTATAAAATACTAGCGGTACAGACTGCCACAACCATCAGAGC
>NW_020956055.1:124210-125985 GCF_003031625.1 Empidonax traillii
TCTGGGCTTCCGCAGAGTCTGGTGGTATTATGGTCTTTTTTTCTTATTCAGTGCTCTCTAGCATTTCTTTTAACTTTACTTTAGGTGGTAGAAAGGGAAGTTTTGGGGATATGCTGTTATTACATCTAGTGACAAAGTGATCTTTATAAAATACTAGCGGTACAGACTGCCACAACCATCAGAGCAGTGGGCCTGATTTCAGTTCTAAACTGGTCTATCAGTGTTCAAATAGGCAATTAAGATTATTTTCAGTACTTCTTTGTATTTCTGTGCACAAATAACATTGAGAAGTTTCCTTGCCACATCCATGGCTACCTTTGAAGTGAAAATGACCTCCTTTAAAATGTGGAGCAGGGCTATCCATGATAAAAAGTCATGTCTGATGGGTAAATAAAGTTTATTATTGGTGACCTGATAGGTATAGTAATTATTAGTAATCAGATGATTATTATCCCTTGAAAAGGGATGTTTAAGGTAAGGTAAAAGCCAGCCTCTATCTTATGATCCAAAAATGCCATGTTGGGTCCTGATGTTGGCTTGAACAATCCCATCAACTTTAGTGGCATGAAGAATGGTCCAGTAGTGCTCTCTTCATATGATAACTTTTAAGAGTGTTTGGCAAGTATCTTGAAGTCCATAGATAGATGAACCCTCTTGTTGTCTATAGATCTCTGTATCTAACCAACCATGTACTGAAGGTAAAGAACAGACCAGTTGTGGGTGTGTTGAACCATTTAAATGTGGCACCACAGGTGTGAGAGTGGGAAGGAAACGTGGGCAACGACAGGAGAACAAGGGGAGCTGGCAGGAGAAAAGAAGTGGCAAAGATGTACAACCTTTTCTGTCCCTGGTTAAAGGGCAATATCACAAGGACCCAAAGTCATACAAAGGCCTGGAAGGGTTGTGATGTGGAAATGAAAGAAAAAAATACTTGGAGAGATGGAGGAAGTTCTGAGCTACGAGGAGCAGTAATCTGGGTCCCTATTAGACCATGTTGGAGAAAATGAGCTCTGGAGGAATGGTGGAGGGGGACACACACTCTGGAAGAGAAGAATGAGGCGGAGAAAGGGAAAGTAACTGAATTCAAATACGATGATAATACAAAGGTCTATTCTTATAAGACTTTGGAAAACCAAGACTTTTCTGACTGCGTGGGTCCAACTTGAACCAGGTAGGTATTGAGGGAGCATCCAGTGTCCGTGCCATTGTATAAAGGAAGGGCAATTTTTGCCAGAAACATACAATACCAGAAAATATCTAACAGAAAACAAAGCACCAGAACCTGTAGTGATCTACAGTCTGTGCTATGCCACTGCCTGCACTGAGGTTTCACAACCAGTGTGTGTATGTAGGAAACAACCACCTTCAGTTTTTAGGGAATTACTGGGCCACGTATTTCCTCTGGTGACACCGGTGCAAATCCAGGGCAATCCCACCAAAGCTGGAGGTTGCTCCAGCTTTCCTCCGGGTACAGATGCCTGGGTTTGGCCAACCAAGGTCGCTTACACGAGTGTGACCTCACCGCAGTTGGTGTTGCTCTCCACTTGAGGTGATTGAGTGAAGAAGTTGGCTCAGTTGCTGCTGAGGAAACACAGTGTTCATGTTTCCAAGAGCTGCTTTAAATACAGGGAATTTTCTTTTCACATTTGCTATTCAGAGCTAGAAAGGGGCTGGTCTTTTCTGCCTACATCAAAATGTTACTTTGGTGTTTTTTTTTGTGGTGGTGTTGTTGTGTTGTTTGGTTTTTTTTCTTTTTTTTTTTTTTTTTTTTTTTT
>NW_020956055.1:126006-184760 GCF_003031625.1 Empidonax traillii
TCTGGGCTTCCGCAGAGTCTGGTGGTATTATGGTCTTTTTTTCTTATTCAGTGCTCTCTAGCATTTCTTTTAACTTTACTTTAGGTGGTAGAAAGGGAAGTTTTGGGGATATGCTGTTATTACATCTAGTGACAAAGTGATCTTTATAAAATACTAGCGGTACAGACTGCCACAACCATCAGAGCAGTGAGCCTGATTTCAGTTCTAAACTGGTCTATCAGTGTTCAAATAGGCAATTAAGATTATTGTCAGTACTTCTTTGTATTTCTGTGCACAAATAACATTGAGAAGTTTCCTTGCCACATCCATGGCTACCTTTGAAGTGAAAATGACCTCCTTTAAAATGTGGAGCAGGGCTATCCATGATAAAAAGTCATGTCTGATGGGTAAATAAAGTTTATTATTGGTGACCTGATAGGTATAGTAATTATTAGTAATCAGATGATTATTATGCCTTGAAAAGGGATGTTTAAGGTAAGGTAAAAGCCAGCCTCTATCTTATGATCCAAAAATGCCATGTTGGGTCCTGATGTTGACTTGAACAATCCCATCAACTTTAGTGGCATGAAGAATGGTCCAGTAGTGCTCTCTTCATATGATAACTTGCCAAACACTCTTAAAAGTATCTTGAAGTCCATAGATAGATGAACCCTCTTGCTGTCTATAGATCTCTGTACCTAACCAACCATGTACTGAAGGTAAAGAACAGACCAGTTGTGGGTGTGTTGAACCATTTAAATGTGGCACCACAGGTGTGAGAGTGGGAAGGAAACGTGGGCAATGACAGGAGAACAAGGGGAGCTGGCAGGAGAAAAGAGGTGGCAAAGATGTACAACCTTTTCTGTCCCTGGTTAAAGGGCAATATCACAAGGACCCAAAGTCATACAAAGGCCTGGAAGGGTTGTGATGTGGAAATGAAAGAAAAAAACACTTGGAGAGATGGAGGAAGTTCTGAGCTACGAGGAGCAGTAATTTGGGTCCCTATTAGACCATGTTAGAGAAAATGAGCTCTGGAGGAATGGTGGAGGGGGACACACTCTGGAAGAGAAGAATGAGGTGAAGAAAGGGAAAGTAACTGAATTCAAATATGATGATAATACAAAGGTCTATTCTTATAAGACTTTGGAAAACCAAGACTTTTCTGACTGAGTGGATCCAGCTTGAACCAGGTAGGTATTGAGGGAGCATCCAGTGTCCGTGCCATTGTACAAAGGAAGGGCAATTTTTGCCAGAAACATACAATACCAGAAAATATCTAACAGAAAACAAAGCACCAGAACCTGTAGTGATCTACAGTCTGTGCTATGCCACTGCCTGCACTGAGGTTTCACAGCCAGTGTGTGTATGTAGGAAACAACCACCTTCAGTTTTTAGGGAATTACTGGGCCACGTGTTTCCTCTGGTGACACCGGTGCAAATCCAGGGTAATCCCACCAAAGCTGGAGGTTGCTCCAGCTTTCCTCCGGGTACAGATGCCTGGGTTTGGCCAACCAAGGTCGCTTACACGAGTGTGACCTCACCGCAGTTGGTGTTGCTCTCCACTTGAGGTGATTGAGTGAAGAAGTTGGCTCAGTTGCTGCTGAGGAAACACAGTGTTCGTGTTTCCAAGAGTTGCTTTAAATACAGAGGATTTTCTTTTCACATTTGCTATTCAGAGCTAGAAAGGGGCTGGTCTTTTCTGCCTACATCAAAATGTTACTTTGGCTGTTTTTTTTTGTGGTGGTGGTGTTGTGTTGTTTGTTTTTGTTTTGTTTTGTTTTTTTTTTTACACCTACTTTCTCCTCTATCCCAAACCATCTATTTCTACATTTCCTACATGACTTCTGGATTTAACAGGAATAGATCATCTGGTCTCCTGCAAGTAGGCTTAGCTTTGTCAACCACTAAGCAGCATTGCCCATTGTGACCAACCAAGAAATGGGTCCAGTGAATTCAAATCTCATGTAATTCGTGGCTGTGACAGGGAGGGACAAATTGCCCCCCTTTATCTCCCCACCTGCGTGGTGGGTTCTTCTCTTTTGGTTTCTTTTCTGCTGGCCCTCACCCTTCCTCCTTGCTGGGTGAGATGGTATCCCTGTTTCACACTGCTCTTAAAATGGAGTGATTTAAATTTTTTCAACCTTTACTTTTTTAAAAAAAGGTTTTGAAATGAAGAGTTCCAGGCAGTGCTGATAGAGCAAAACTCATCCCCTTTGCCCAGGAGCTTTGCTTGGTGAAGGAGCACTGGGCAGAGTGCTTGGGTTACTTAAAAGCAGATTTTCCCAGTGTTTTCATGGCAAAATGCACTTATCCTTAGATAGGAGCAAATAGTTGGGAATGGGGGGCTGCCTCTCCCTGTGTTGCAGCAGGAATGTGAGGATGGCTGCCCCTGCTTGCCTGTTCCCTGCTCAGGGCTCATCCTTCTTGGTGGGTCGTGAAACCAGAGCCTGGGGAAGATGAGAAGGAGCTGAGGAGCACCAGCTCATAAAGAGGAAAGCACGTGCAAGGCCTTCCCCTGCTCTTATTCCAGTTATTTGCAGCTTTTTCTGCTGATTTGCATGAAGGCAGAGTTGTGGTCACTGTGACATTATTAAACACTGCTATAATGAGTTTAACAGCTCAGGCACATTTTCTGGTACCATCTCCTCCGTGCAGGGCCGTGGAGACCTCAGCAGCTCTGCCCTGGAGGGGGTGGGTGGCACTGGGAGAATGACAAATGGGATCAGGATGTTTTTCATATGAACAGATAGTACAGAATGGGTGTGTTGGGGAGCCTGGGAGGGCAGGCAGTGGAATCTGGGATTAGGTGCCATGCGAAGCAAACCCTCCCTGATTTGGAAGATGGAGATGATGTGCTGTGATGTCACCAGTGGGAAAGGACGTGCAAGTGGGAGAAGGACGGGAAACACCTAAAACACCTACACCTTGATGCTGAAGCATCCTGGTGGTTGGGCACGTCTAGTTTGTTGTTTTGTTCTTGCCTTGCTGCTCATGAGGCACGTGCTTTGGGCGAGGGAGAGCTGCAAAGATTGTGCCTTGCTAACAAGTCATGGGAGGCTGGATTTTTTTTTTTCCCCAGATGTAAGAATAAATACACTGCCTATCACAAAATACAAAGAAGGAATGATGCTGGAAAGCCAGGCAAGATTGAGTGTGGGGCAGGTGAGGAGGTGACAGCTCAGCCCCAGCACCAGGATGTTGCAAGGGGAGCTGCAGTTCGGCACCCTCTTTGCTAGCGTGTTAACACCGCTGAAATTCAACCAGATTGCAGAAAAAGCTTTTGAAAAAATGCATTTTATTTTCTTTTGTGGGTAAATGAGCCACAAGCCTCTGCGGGGAGGTGCACTGTGCTGCCCTGGGATGCTCAGCTCTCCACAGGGGACAGGGCAGGGAAACCCTGAGCGATGCGCTGGCCCACACCACGAGCACATCCGGCCCGGTGCTCCCCAGATTTGGTGGTCTTTAATTTGGCATTACATACTTGGTGCTTGTCTGCAGCTCGTCTGATTCAAAGTTCTCCATGGGGTCTAATGTACAAGGCCTGGCCTGTTTTCCTTAGGTTTCCCGAGCTCTCCTCCCTTCTCCCCAGTGTTGCCGCACAAAGGCACTTTTGTCAGGCGATGTTGGACTCCCCTCAAAATCCAAGCACTTTCAGGAAAGGACTTGGAAGTCTATCTTCTCAGTTTCCATATCCCTTTGCCCTCTGCTCTGGCATTTGGTTTGATTGGTTGTAGAGTCCTCCTTTTTCTCCCCCAACCCCCCCAACCCGCTTCTTTTTGTTGATCTGTCTGCTCCAGAGTCTATATTGCAAAGAAAAAAGTGTATTGCAAAGCATGCAATCCAACTCTCTGAATTATTGCACATTTTAAAGTGTTAACTCCTTCAGTCCTCGGCTGGTTTAAGTGCTAGGACCAAAATCATGATAGGAATGTTAAAGGAGTATTATTATATTTTATGTTCACTGCCACAAGTTCAGTAAGAAATTTAATCCCCCCTCTCTTGCTCACTCACTCTCACTCTCTCTCTTTCTCTCTGCCTCTTGAGAAAAAAAAAAAAAAGAAAAAAAAAAAGGAAAACTGGCACCAAACTTCCATTTGACTTGGCAACTTTTTCACTAATGTGATTTGATATGCTTTACTAGAAAGCGTAACATGCTAATGTTTCAGAAGAAGCTGATTTTCTATTAGTGAAAGTATGGTATATAAAAGATCAGGCATTGCTATTAAACTCTTCAATCAGCGAATTTATGGCCTATTCTAAGTGGTAATGATATAATGGAATGCAATCATTTAATATTGGAAAATATGTTTGGTTTGACGTTTTGGGGATTCCAGGAAATACTGCTATTTATACAGCTACATCAGCGCAAAAATTAAAAACGGGGGGGGGAAACAAAGGGATTATAAAAGGGATCCCAGCCAGATTGTTTAAAATCAATTTGTCCAAGATGCTTTCATAATGTATTACATGAAAATATCAAACATGATTTTTATATGTCTGTTTCCTCAGAATATGCCCCATGATTTATGGACCCTGAGTACTGATACCATAAACAGACTGGTGGGGTGCTACTTTGTTTCACACATTCCTAAGCCAGTTTGTAGATTACTTTTTCAGGGGCAGAGGTGGAAAGAGTATTTCTGCCTATGGGATATAATTATATTATGATTACTCAGAAGAGGACATAGTTCAGCCCCAATGTTTCAATTAATAATGTACTGTCAGCTCTGAGGGATGATATGAAACTGTATTGGATCAAAGATTATCAGCATCACCTGAGGCTGCTGCTCTCTCTGCTTTTCTTTTTCCTCTTCTGTTTTTTTTATGTGCCTGAGTGATTCTTTGCAGTTTTTGGAGCATAATATTTTACTTAAAAGTAAAATATTGCATTCTTGCAAACCTGATTAGGTTACTTTTAGGGGCAGGAGTTGGTTTCTTGACGTATATGAGCAGATGTTAAGCTCCTTCCCTTATATTTTAACATCTAACATCTTGCATATACCTTTTAATTGTTAATGTGGTCAGGCAATAAATTCAGTGTCTTAGGGGAACTAAGAATAATTTTCCAAATTTCATTCTGTCTAGCCAGTTGCTAGGAAATGAAGTGCTTTGGTTAATAATATATTTAAGATATTTGCAAGATCTCAGCTTAATATTTGTTCTGTATTTACATGAAATTCTCATCAAAAGGGAAAGCGTAATTAAAATACGTTCAGTTTTTGGTAGCATTTAGCACTGGCTTGAAACATACCACTAAAAATTATGAAATCGTTTTGCAGACGAATAGGAAAATATTATTTGAAATCTGACAAGGTTTATTTGAAATAATGCTTACTTTAAAAAATAACTCCTTTTAGGTCTTACAATTCTACACTTCTTACTGAAAAATGGTTTCCCAGTAGCATACATATCCTATATCAATGTAACTAAATTTATATTGTTATAAATTTTTGAGGTTGGATTCTTGAGTTTTGAAATTAAATAACCACAGTTAACTGTATTAAGTGTAGACTTGAATTTGATCGAAAATAAGAAAAGCACTTATGACAAGCTCTGTAAATGCTTAAATACTTTAGTTGTGTTTGTGAGCATTAAATTGTATTATAAGGAGCCAACACTGAGTATACACGCTCCTGTGGGACAGCTTTGACTTTTGGGAGATTAAAAAATCGTGCATTAATGAAATTCTGCAAGTTTTTTATTTAATAGATAGTGCTTTTCAGGGTATGCAAAATAATTGGTAGTGGAATGCTGTATGCATCTTTACACTCACACCACATAATGTATATAATTACTTGGAGAAACTGCTTAACTTTAATGGGGCGTTTCTTGATCATATAATAGGAAAACTAACAGCTTTAATTAAGATTTATGAAGCAGAGAGGTAATATATTCTGCTAAATTAGGTAACTATTGGTGGGTAGTGTATTTTTTAAGCAATTAAAGGCCCAATCCTGCAGCTCCTTTGCTGTGTAAGCCGTTGCCAACTCATGCAGGTAAATCCTGCAGCCACGTGAGCGAGGGCTGCGGGAACGGGGCCGGATTTTGCCAGTGTGTTTTACAGTCCCTGAGGTATGGCAGGAAAAAGCTACAGATGCATGCTGGGCTTATTCCTGGTCTTAGGCCTGGCTTTGAGGGAATTTCCCCCACTCCTAATACTTGGCATGTTGTAATCACCAAAATGAATCAGCTGGCATTGCCCTTGGCGGATCAGCCCCGAGGAGCTCTTATCACTGGGGAGGGAGGTTCAAGCAAGGCTGTTCAGGGGTAAGCTGGAGCGAGGAGCAAGCAGGGCAGTGTTTCCATCGGGAAAACTTAACTGTCCATCAGAAGAGAGGGCAGAGCCCTCTCGGAAAGGCTGTGTTGGTGATGCAGTGGTGGGGCATCGTGCGTGCTGCAGGTAGTGGGATGCACTGCCAGCCACGTGCTGGAAACCAGTACAGGTGTGTGCAGAAAATGGGACTGGGCCAGAATCTTTCGTATTTCCATGGTGCAAACTTCCACTCTGTTTCCTCATGTGTTGTACGAGGAACTTGATTTTTTTCTTTTCTCATTAAACCGCTGGTGAACAGCACATCTTGGTTCTGGTCATGGCCAATCTCCACATTCCCCCTGCATCCTAGCATCTCTGTAGAGCTGGAGGAAGAGTGATAGCCACACAGTCCCTTATTTCCAAAAATGTTCTCAATTTTAAACTACACCAGTATATGACAACCTTTTCTAAATGGTTACTTTCCACCCAAACACACAGGAGAATTGCAGTATTTCTAAAATACAACCACCTGATCCACAGAGATCCAGCGAATTGAGGATGAGGAAGATCTGAATGAGGGAAGGATTGATTTATTACTTAGAAGTGGATCAGACACTCTAGTGCACAGTTTAATGCCTGACAGAAAACGAAAGGTTTCCTCTCCAGAAGTCTTTAGAAGGTGTTTTATAACTGCAAAATGGGGACACCGAGACAGGGACTTGACCAAGACCATGGGTTGGTCGCTTTTTCTGCTTGATTGTAAATCTTTTTTTTTTGTTTTCCTTATGCTAGTGCCCTTTGAGCCCCATGCAAGCCAAGTTAACGTGGACTACAGCAAGAATAAGTTTGTGTCACGGTGGGGTTTGTTTGGGTTGATTTTCCCCCTTGTGCTCATACGAGTTCACCATTCAAACTGGAGGAACTTGTGCTGAGCTAAGGAGAAACAGCACTGCTAAGGAAAAAAGGGGTCCTTGAGATCTAGGATGGGAGAGGAATTAAATGCATTTGGTTGCCCTCAAATATATGCAGCATTTCTGTATCACAGCCCTCTGTTTTGACCCAGTTCCTCAGCTCAATTCTTGTTGTTTCCCTGATGCTCAATGGGCCTCTCTGTTGAGAGGAAGAAACTTCCCAAATTTTCCCTGTAGGCTGCAATCTTCAGCTGGTGACACCTCCCTGCCCAAACATTTATATGGAAAGCAACTGGGGCAACACCAATTTTCATTTAAAATGCAGTCAATTTCCAATCTTTTCGTGGAAAATCTGTGCTTGAAAACATGTCCTGGAGCACCAAGCCTGGTATCTCATTAAACATGAAGTATCTCATGATTTTTGGGTCCCTCTTCTCATAGTTCATGGGTTTTGTGTGCTGTACCCTGGCAGTCTGCAGTGGTACTTTTGGGGCTGGTCAGAGACACTGGCCCCAGACTTGGCCCATCAGTGCCCACGTTTTCTCCGTGAACATGCCACGTTTGAAGGCTCACATATCATCAAGGCCGTAATTCTAGTGAATTTGGCTTGGGAAAAATATGAGCACCAAACAGAAGAGGAGGGCCGTGGGAAGCACATTTTGTGAAGTATACCCAACCAGATAAATAGGCTTTTTAAACCCAAAATAAACAGATAGAGAAAACTCACTTAGGCAAAGGATGCATAAATTATCTTTACCCTGAGGATGCAGTAAGTTATTCCCCCTTTACATTCAAAATCTCTGTTTTCCAAGTCCGTATTTCATGTCTAATCACTAAGAATGCCCTCTTTGACTTCACCCGTGCCTGCAATCGTACCCTTTCCTGAGAAGGGCCCATTTGTCATGTGGGGTAAGAGGGTTTAATTAACTAAGAAAAACGTACCTAAGTTGGAAACTGTGAGCTCTGGCCATGTTTCCATAGAAAATACATGAAAAAACATGTATAGATGATCACAAACTACTTTATTTATTTACTTTTTTTAATTTCATGAAAGGACATTTTTTGGCTGCCCACTTCACTCTTCAAAATCCATAGAGCTTCTGGACAAGACAGATGGGAGTCCCACATAAAAGAACAAGTGTGGAATGTGCATTTATCCCTCATAAAAAAAATACATTTTTCAAATTCACTCTTTTTCCCCTCCGTTTCCTTTTTCCCTCTGGGAACCCAGCAAATGTCTCTGTTGTGCACTCCAAAAAGAGCCAAGGTTTTAACAGGGAGTAATCCAGAAAAAAAAAAAAAAAAAAAAAAGCAACTTGCAGATCCTGTGCTAAAATTCCAAGTATTCCTTTAGAACAAACAAAATTGAAAGAAACAAAGGGAAACTATCAAAGGAAGGCATTTAAGTTACTGGAAATCTAGGGGAAGCCTTAATTGTCATGCCAGCAAAAAAAGTAATATGAGTTTTATGTCAGAGCTTTATTTACTGTTGTGCTCAACAGCATATAAACCATTTAACATGAGAAATACAGGAACCTGCAGCACCTCTAACTTGTGCTTGAGTGGCAATGTATGCACAAATTCAAATGGGATCTGCCTGTAAATTTTTCTATGTTTTCAGACCAACCATTTTTTTTTAATTATTTTTTAAAGCAAATCCATGTTTGCATTTTAGCTCCAGTCTGTAACTCTGGATCCTCAACAGCCCAGTGGATCTGGCTGTTTGTGCACACGTTTGTTCGAGGTGTGAGTCTTTGCAGCCTTAGGCCCTTGTAACAATCTGTTTGATTTCTCTAAGCATTTAGTGGGTATTTAATTATAGTTTTGCCAGGCAAAAGCAAACAGTCCCTCTGATGGGGCAGCAGGGCTGGGTACTGGAAGGCAGGCTGGTATTTGGTCAGTCCTTGAATGTCCACACTGTCACCTTGTTCCCACTGACAAAACATGCTCCAAAGTGCCTGGTGACTTTGCAGGTGCTGGTGCACTGAGGTACTGCCTAGAAAGAAAGATATTGCAGAGGGATGATTTTGCTTCTCTAAAAGTTGTGGCAAAACTCACAAATCAGTGAAAAAGAAGACTGGGCTCACGTTATCCCAGGCATGGCTACAGTCCAGGCTTTTCTTACGGAACTCTTTCCTAGGAAATCTGGTTTTATCTTCTGAAGCTGTGAATTGTTCTTCTCCAAGCTGAAATAAGATGCTGAGGGGACAAAGGAACAAGGGGTAGTGGAGTGACAGAAATGGCAGGTCCTCTCACAGAGCTATGGAAATGTGTCGACACTTTTGCAGAAGGGATGAGAGAAGCCTTCTTTCTCTTTACATGAAAAGCATGGGGAGGAAAGGAAAAGGGCTGCTGCATTTCTATCATCTATAATCCTCCACTTAACCTATGAATTAGCCCTTGTGTGAGCAAAAAGGAAAGTTGGTGGCTAAACCATAACCCGCCCCCCCAAGTGGGTACAAGTCTTCCTGTTCCCGTCCTGAGCACTATATATAATGGGCCCCTTGAATTAAGGAGGTATATTAAAAAAGAATCCTGGCTGGCTTGCACCATTTTCTTCCTGACTGTGCATATATTTATGTAATGTCCAATACCCCAGGCCCAGCCTTTTCAGAGCCGGTGTCAAGGTGTAAGGTGCAATTTTAACCTAGTAATTCCATACCCACTTTAAACTGCTGGCACCACTGTTGGCAGGAGTGGATTCCTAATTACTCGTTTATACCCAAACTGCAAATTAGGTTTAGCTTCAGTGTGCACTGTGGTTCACAGTGAGGGTGAAAATATGTGCAGTGTTACCTAGAAGAGAGCCCAAGCCAGCAAAAACAGAGAGTTCAGAAAGTAGAAAATCCCACAGTGAGCTGTACAATTTGGCCAAGGACCCTCGCTCTGCCATAGCTGATACCACGTACTTTAAAGGAAAATACGAGAGGTTTGGAAATAGAAAGGATGAGAGAGCTTCCCTGTAGGTTGCCACAGAGAGTGAGATTCATTTTGTCTGTGTGTTGAGCTCTCTGAATGGTTGGATCCAGCTTGATGTGGCACTCAAAGCCTTCTTGCTGGGTGAGAGTGAGAAGACCGTAATGAGTCCATCCATCGGGGGTGAGGTCTCAAATCTTCCTTCATGGATTGCAGCAAGAGGCTGGGTGACCACGTGGTCAGAACTGCCTTCCCTGAGGCCAGGTGAGATGCTTTCTGACCACAGGAATTGGCAGCTGTAGAGACACGAATGCCAGAGTTTGTGGTTGGTGTTCATTCTGCGCGATGCTGGCATTCACCATCTTGCTGATTCCCTTCCTACCTGGAGGGGAGGTGGGTGCTGCTTGGGAGTAGTTGTGGAGTCTTGAACATTTGGGTGTTGAAATGTTCTTGTTCCAGGACTGGGCTGCATCCACACAGGATGTGGGAGGGCAGGAGCAAAGCAACTCAGTCTGGCCAAAGGGGGTTTATCAGTGAATCCTTGAATGAAGACAGAAAAATGTGGGCTCTGTGGCTTCTGGTCTCTTGCTATTTCTGCTGAGCCGTGTCTGATGTGTGTCCCATTGATGGCAGATGCTTGAGCTGGAGGCAAGGAAAGGTCAGTGACAGTAGATGTGTTTGTTTATGAGGAAAATAGATGACGAAATGGGATGTGTGGCTCTTCCAAGGGAAGCTACGAGTCCACCGAACAGAGTGGATTTGTGTTGTGAGCAAACTCCTCACAAAGAGACTGCTCTATCTCTGGGCAACACCGTCAACAAACTATTGTACCTTCCTCACAGGGATTCAGCAGAGAAGGGTATCACCCTCACCTGAGTCCAGGGATGCCTTTGTCATGGAGGAGAAGCAGACGCTTCACAGCGAGGAGCCCCTGTGTTTGATGGGTGCTGGCCTGCAGTCCGGCTGGCCGCACTGTGACATGCCATTTTTTATTATGTAGAAGGAAATTTTGCAAATGTGCCCAAGGGCGAGGCAACATCAATAAGCAGGGAATGAACGCTCTATTACATTCGTTTGGTTTCGTAACTTCTGTTGGGTCACAGGGGAGCTGCTAAACAAAACAAAACAAAACAGAATCTCTTGTATACTGGCTATATTTAGTCGCACGGAACTTCACGTTTGTTCTAGGGCTGAAGAACGGCATGTCCAAACCTGGGGCTTGGGGTTGAGTGTGTACTCAAGCCCTGGCCCTGCAAAGACTGGCGCAGCGTTCCTAACTTTGCACATTTTTAAGTTCAAATGAGCTTTGGGATAATGAGACCCCTCACGGGTTGTAATGGGAAATGTCTGTAACCTGTGCGGATTATTCCTTCCACACGTTCGCAACACTCGCGCACGCACGGGAGTACAATGTGTGTTTGTACTTGTGTGGGGCATATAGACGCCCTTGAACTGAAGGAAAAATGTTGACCTTTGCCTTCCAATTGCCTCCCCAAATGTGGCTAAAATAGTATCTCACATAAAATAACTTGATTGTGTGTTTCGACATCAAACAAAACTCCCGGTGGTGGCTGGCGGTCCCCGCAGTGGTGGCCCCCTTCTTGTCCACGTGGGCTCTAAAACCAGACAACATGAACCCTTTTCCACTAGACCATGTGACTACACCTCCATCACACCCCTATTTTTTCCTTTACTGTATCTAACAGAGTGCTGGATTGTTTTGGAGGAGGGATTTGAAATAATTTGTGTGGGAATATACATATATATATATATATATATGTTAGGGGAAGTTAGGGCCTGTATGGACCTGTTGTCAACAAACAGTGGTCAGGCTACATTAAAATGAATCCCAGTAATTCATGAGACAGGAGTTTACATAGTCATTGTAACAATGTTTTCCAGTTCCTGGCAATCAAAACTCATGAATTAGGTGCCTCAAATGCATGGAAGTTAGAGCATATGGGTTTCTTTACGTTTTTCTTTAAGGTTCTGAGTTCCTGAGGTAGCTTGGGTAAGAATTTCAAGCTGTCTTCTGTCATGTTGTAAGCTACTGCTTCTAATAGGGAGTTAAAATCCTCATATGACTGCAAGAGCTGAGGCTTAAAGAAAAACACAGATTGTCAGTATTGATGCTAAAATTGGAAGAGTCAGTGGCACATCCAGCTGTGCTGTGAATATAGCATTGCTTGTGAGCTTCCAGGGTATTTTTGTTGTCACAAGTTGGCTGCCCAGGTGGTCAGATTCATGATGTACCTATTCAATCAAAAAGAGGATTGAAACTTTGAGGGTGGAGGATGAGCCACGGAGATATCACTCCAAAATGCCCTTCTGTGATGAGCGTGGGAGGCTCCTGGTGCTGCACTCCCACAGCCTTGCAACAGGCATCACAGTGCCCTTGCAGCAGATTAAAAAAAAAAAGGTAAAAACAATACATAAATTTTTTTGATTATTTAAAAGTTACTGCAGAAATGCAACACTGCTGCTTGCCTTCCCATTACTTTACATAAAATTGTTATGCATTCTAAGTAGTAGCAGCCTGGGCCTCTTGACCTCACAAGAAGAGCTGTTACTATACATTTAACAAAAACAAGGTATTATGTATTAGCCTACACATTTTGCAATAGCTCCAGCAATCTAGTAACTACAGTCCAATTTAAACCGTGCCTGGAGGCAACAAAAATTGCACAAAATGGCAGCTAATTTATAGAAGGGAGAGAGGAAATATTTGGGGGTCTATTCCTTCAAGCCATCTGATTCGTATTATTGACTCATTTAGAAAACAGAAAGTGAGCAGAGACAAGTTTTTAAGGAGTTTGGTTTCACACAAATGACTTGCAATTGCAGCCCATTATTTTTATACCAAGACTTCATTAGTCATATCCCCGTCAAACCTGTGAGCAGTGTCAAATGTTTTCAGAAAACACACCAGGACAGGTATGGAACTCATCAGCCCGTGGCAAAGGTCGCTCTCATTAAGGAGTCAAAAATGAAAACTTTCAGTGTCTCTAACACATTGCACAGACGTTCCTGCCCCCACTTCTGAAGCGCGGGGCCGAGCGAGCACCTCCTGCTCCCCAGACATTCAAATAAGATCAAGATGACAGGGCAAGAAAATGAATAGGATTCTTAACTGGCTGTACTTTATAATACGGTACTGATTGGAAACAACCAGAAAGTTGTTTGCCATGTCTGTAGTACCATTTCCTTGGGTTAAACACAACATCTGAAATGGAGCAATTAAGTCTCCCTAAAAAAAAAAAAAAAACCCACCAAAAAAACAAACCAACAACAACAACAAAAAAAAAACAACAAAAAAACTGGGGTGGGGGAAAAAGGAAAAAAGGAGAGGACGTGGGTCTGCGTGGTGCTGACTCGGCACGCCAGCCATGCTCCGATGAGCAAAAGAAATGTCTGTGCAAACTTCTTCCCACCTGGGAGGTTGGAGGGGAGATAGGAGAGCTGTGACACCGGAGTTGTTCGGGGCTGGCTCTCAAGCTGTGCCGTGACAGATGTGTTTTGAGGAATTTCGAGGCGCGGAGATAAGAATAACAAAAAAGCCATTCACTGGAGCACAGTTACACAGGCTTAGCACAAAGGGGCGAAGAGAAAATGTGTCAATACGCTCCTTATTTGTGGAAGGTTCGCCGTGTTTCTTGCAGCACGCTGCAGTTTGATCTGTGGGCTGTCGCCAACAGCAGCAAGGGTTGCTGTGCTGCCCCTTAAAAGTTATTCAGAGCGCCCTGGCAATGATAAAGGATTCCCTTTAGCTGCCTCACTCTGGGACGCAACAAAGTCCTTCTGATGTAGAAAATGTTGTTTGTCTCCCAGAGGGTTTGCTTATTTAAAAACAGCGTCCGTGGGGGATTACGTAAAATGGCAGAAATACTTTTAGGAAGTTTTTTTGTTTTTCAGCTGCTCAGCTCATGTAGACTTGGGTTTGCTTGTTGTGCTCCAGACAGGTCCTTGGGCAGCCAGGGATGGAGTCTCTGAAAGGCCTTAGCGTTTTCAATCTTGGTGTTTCCCGGTGGATTGTGACAGCCTTTGGTTATGGGAATAACCTTTGCTGGGTTTCCTGTCAAACAGGGACAAGAAACTGGATTTGCGTGGGTTAGTCAGTTCTTGCAACATGAATTTGTGAAGATTTAAGTGCTATAGTGATTACTTAAAGAAAGTGGTTGAAGTTGCAGGTTATTTTGCATGTAGGAAGATGAGTGTATGGATAACAATACTTATTCGGAAATCTTGGTGCCATGTCCCTCGCACCACCAGCATTTGTGTGGTGTACTTATACCCACTTGGGTTTATTTGCCTCTCTCTCCCTGCCTTTCCTATTCATGCCTATGCGTGCGTGCTTGAAAAGATGAAGTGCTTAAAACCCCTCCAGCCAGACAGCTGGGGGCACAGATCTTGGAAAAGCAGGGAGAAATGCCAGTGCTGCCGAGCAGCTGTGCCTCTCTCACGTGGCTCCTGGTGGCTCGCTTCTCCCACTGGAGAGTTGGCTGAAATTGCAGGTTCCTCCTTGAACGTGGAAAATGGAGGTGATGTGAGACACAAAAAACCTAAAGCTGTCTTTGAGCATCATCAGGAGTGTGTGCATGGGTGAGTGGACCTCCAGAGCCTGTTTCCATCTCCTTTGGCTGTGGGTAATCCACTGGGAGCCACAGTGAGGAAGAGGAGAGCCAAAATTTCTGTGTTCGGTCATTCTCAGGCAAATCTGCTTCTTGGTTGCTTGGTTCCCCTCTCTGTAAAGCGGGACCTGTGTGGCCCTCTTTGTGAGTTTTGGGAGATCTCCTGGACGGAGCTGCTGGGGTGAGCTGAGAAATGCCGACGTCCATCCCTGACAAACAATCCCTCGGCTGGACCCACTGAATGAAAAGTGGTTTCTGACACCTCTTACCTACCCTGGGCTCACACCGGGGAGCTGTTCCCCCCTATCTCGAGTGCAAGATGTGGGGGGTTATGAAACTCCCTGCGCTGAGCAAGTGTGTTTATCTGCTGCGATATCAGGGCTGAGATTTGCCGGGGTGTCCATGCCCTCACCTGCCAGCCCCCCGGTCAGCCCCTGACCAGGCGGCACATCCTGAGCCCCAGCCCCTATGATTGATGCACTTGGCCGAGAACTTCCCTCCTGCCCTGCTCAGGAAACAGGAGGGCTGGGGAGATAGCGCTCGCCTTTCTTTCACAGTCCCTGCTTCCGAACTCTAATCACCTTCTGCTGTGGGAAAAGAGATGAGATGCTGCCTAAAAAACAGATCATTGTCCGCCTCCTAGATTAATGCAGAGAAAGCAGTATTGTCTGCTGAATGGATAAACCTTCCTCCTGTCACTCAAAACCTAAATTCAACGCTACTTCATTTCTAAGAGGCTTATCTTCCTTGAATAGACCCTTGCAGCTCAAGTAAGAGGCGATGTAATGAAGCGTGTTTTTTTCTTAAGTGAGAAACCTGCTGCAAAGAAGGGGTGAAGCCTGTGCAGCTGTTCTAAAGGGCCTTTGCAGACTCTCGAAATACTTGTCATTTATCTGGTCTTGCCTGACAGCAAATGAGAGAAGATCAAGTTCAAAATCTGCCGGCGCGGCTTTCAGGGCTTCTTCATCTGTTAATTAAATAATGGTCATTAGCGCACAATGCCCCCCCCCCCCCCCCCCCCCCCCCCCCCCCGTTAAGGGCGGATATGATGCCGAGATGGAAATATGGGGTTTGGGGGGTTATGAATAAGCAGATGGCCCCCAGGAATTTTCCTGGTTTGACCCCCCCCTCCCAGCGATGCCTCGGTATGTGGCTGGAGGAACTGGCAGTGAAACAGGTGGCATCAGGCGGATAAATAAATTCATAGGAGCGTGCTGAAATCATTGTAGAATTCACTCCTTTCATGTGGGGTAGCGATTAATTCTGGGATTTCCCACAAACCAGCCTGTTTTTTGGAAAATCACACACGCCACCATTGCCACAAATAATGACCTGTGTGCTTTCCTGGAGCCTTCTGCAGTAAAGGCTTAACTTAAACTTTTAATGTATTTTGGGAAAAGTGCGCTCTAAATTAAGATTGGTTGCTCAGCATCAGAGGGGCCAAATCCTGAGGTGTTTACTCAACTTTTCCTCAGTCAAAACTTACTCTGGTATCAAAGGGCAGCTCTGAGAATTGCTGAGATGCGATGTAACGTCTGTTTCTGAATTGCTGCAGGTGATAGAGGAATTTGTTGTGGATGTAAGAAGTTCGGTCTTCTTTTTATGGTCTACATATATTTATTTAATTTTTATAGATGTTTGCAGCCAGATTTTACCTAAAAGCACCAATCTTGTGAGTGCCTCTTTCTTTCCTCACTGATAAAATGACTTTTCCAGTCTCACCATCACCATGTGGACTGTGGCCATCCAGTTTGTGCCTCTGCAGTTATGGGCCACATCCTGAAAACTCCTTCCTTGGCTCTTTCAGACACTGCAGTGAATGTAGGTTTACCTCAGCTGTGACCACAAAGGAATTACATGACACCGAGTTACCCAGGTTTATATCTGATTTTTTTCCCTTGAGCTGCTGGTTTTCTTACCAGGATTATTTGGTTAAGACAAGGGAGGAGACCCAGCACGGTGGTCAAAATGTGGGCAATGAAGGCTCTGCTCATGCCAGAACTACCTGTGCCTGAAGTGATGCCCAGTCTGGCTTGGATAGGAAAATAAAAAGCTTTAAGAAAGTCCTTGGGGAGACTGGCCATTGGAAGGGTGGGGGGCAGCTCAGGGGCATTTGGCAGCTCCCTGCGCTAAGGAGAAGTGTAGAGGGGGGGAAATGAGGCACCTGTTGGATGGCGACTTAAAGGATTTTTAGAGTGGCATGAAGGAAAGCTCAGAGCCTGGAATGCAGCCCCCTGTCATGGGATGGAGCATTTCTAACCCTGCAGTGGGTGCTCAAGGCCCCATGGGGCAGTTGGAGTCCCCAGGATGGGTCCCCAGTATGGCATGGCCTGACCTGGACCAGCGTGGAGACCAAAAAAAGTCAAGGAGGAGTGGGGAAAGGCTGGGAAAAACATGAAATGTTCAATAAAGCAATGTTCATGCAACAAATCTGTGTTAAAGCAAACATTATGCTTGTGACAGAAAACAATAAAAGTAAGGAAATTTGCAGTTAATGGTAAAATGTACCATATGTCCCCAAATGCCTGGGCACACCAGGGCACCCTGTAACTACTTTCTTGATGTCCAGGTGTTTGAAGACCAGATGGTAGGTTTCACCTCAAATTACAGATTTTCATTCTGTTCCTATGTATTTTTGTCCCTCATTGCCTTTATCATCGTGTCAGTGTGTCTTCACTGACCTTCTCCCGCCATGTGCTGAGGGAAATGTTTTTGAGACGAGGATGATCTGCAGTTCTGGTTGGCAGAGGTTGTTTTTTTTTCGTACCTCAGAGTGGGAAAACCTTGCTGACAGTAGTAGTGCCCTGAGCAGATTAGTCAATGCTATCACTAAATGCGCTGTAACCCTAAAATACTGTACCTGGTCTGGTGGAGAAATAGTTGTCATCACAAATCATAGGTTATTCCTCCAGCCCTACATCCTGAGACGCTCTTGACAAATACAATGCTATATTTCTTGGAGTAATAGGCATCAATAGCCCAATTCCCCGGACTACAAAAAAATTAACAAATGCTTCCATCTCTGCTTTCATTACAGGAATTATTTATGGAGATGTTTTGGTGGTAGGTGCTGTTTGTTAACTGTTTAGGGAGCTGGCTGGAGGCTCCGTGTCTGCAGATACTCACTGACCTTTCGCAGATTTTTTTCCCCTTAGCTGATGTCGTCGTCAGTAAGGAGACACCTGCATCCGTGAGCAGAGCAACACAGCACTTCAGTATTTCCCCTCCTTCACCAGCTGGATAGGACCCCTGATACAAAACCTGAGAAATGTGCCAAAAGCCTTCAAAGTTCAGGCCAGAGGTGTTTGTGCAAGATAAAAATGGGACAATGTAGCATCCCTGTACAACTCATCCGTTTACACATGACACTCGCGCCGTGGTCTCTGATTAGCTTGTTAGTGAGGAGGCAGGAAGAGGTGCAATCAAGTTTTTATGATTCATCATTTCTGTTCCCTGTTTGGGAGACAATGTCAGTGCTCTTTGCCAATCATAGAAGGTGGCTTTGGAGTGCCTTGGGGAGATGCTTTTTTTAAAGATGCTCTCTGTGTTTGTGAAGGCTGAGCCACATTTCTAAATAACAGGGAAGTCCTGGAGTTTGTTTTGTGTTGTGTTTCTTTTTTTTTTATTATTCTAATTGTATCTACTAACAATGCTTTTATGTTTGCTGCACGTAAGCTAAAAGAAAACACGCTGCCAGTTTGTCTCTAATCCTGTTTTCACTCAGAAGTGTTTGTGCACAAATAAATTAGAGATGGTACCTGGAATATTTTCCACAATACAAAAGGCAAATGTAAGTTTTATTAAGTTGAAAAGGATACATTCCCTTCTTCTGACCTTGATTTTTTAGCTATATTCTCTATACCCCTGCTTTAGAAGTATTATTCTTCATCCCATCCAATTACCATTTCTATCAGCTCTTCTGAAAGATTATGCTTTTTGGGTGTTCTTCTGTAGATGTCTTTCCAGTGGCTTCACTTGATGAATGTGACAAGTTTTGTGTTTTCTCCCTCCCCTCATTGAATTGAAAAGTTTTTTGATAAATACAGGCCAATAAGTGCCCAAAGGCAGTGTTTCAATGGCTGCTAAATCTTTCAAGGTTAGGACTTAACCTCCGTTCTCCCTAATTCAACTGCAACCTTCAGTCTGGAGCCAATCAAGAATATCAGATGATACTTAAACAATGAAGGATTTCTGATATTCAGGTACAGCCTCTGTTCAATAGGATTGCAAATTCTTTGTGTGAAGAAAGTCGGTTTTGCTCTAAAGTACTGTCACAAAAAGTGAAATTACCATTTGCTTGGAATGATGCCATTCATCATTGTCAGAATACTAAGCATTGTAAGTAGCTAGGCCTCTCCAAATTAATGCCTTGTTTTGCATCGGCTAAATTTCCCAAATCCTCGAGGATGGGTCATACAAAACTCATCTCACCGTTTTAATTTATCAATCCAATATGAGTGCTGTGAAAGGGAGCTTCATTCGGTCTTAGCTCTTTTATTTACAGTCTAATTCTAAAAGAAAAGGAAATAAGATATGAAAATAAGTTGGAAAATAAGATAAATCTCTCAGTGAAATCACAAGATCTACTCAGTCCTGTAGCAAACCCTCTATAATTCATTTGTAGGTCAGCTCAAGGGATTAGCCATGACGTATTTGGAAATTCATTTATTTTTATTTTATTTTGCTGTTTCTTATGCATAAGGGTAATGCTGTCCCCAAGGCTTTTCAGGTAGCCCTCAAATCTTGACAACATTTGCTGTCTCTAAGGCCTAAGCCAAAATTAATTTTCAAATAAACAGCATAAAAATGTATGGAGTTGTATAAATTTGAATACAAAATGCATTTGTTTTGCTTGCTTCCATCCACACATACATACTGTTGGCTCAGCCAAAAATCATAACATGACATGGAAATTAACGGCCATATGTACATCATGAAAGTCAAAAAAGTTTCTTAGTTTATTAGAAACACCATAGTGTGTTTTTTTTTTTTTTTTTGTTTGTTTGTTGGGGGTTTTTTTTGTGTGTGTTTGTTTTCCACCCACACTCTCCTTGATGTGCTTCTTGTGTGCTGGGGAAGCGCTGCATGTTAATTGTGCTGCTCTCTCCGGGTGCCTTTGAGCCCGTGGCTCTGCCCCTGGACCACTTGCTGCTTCCTGGGATTCTGATGGGTGGGACACCTTGAGAAGCCTTGACAGGTTTTCAGTGAAAAGTGAAATTAAAAGCTACTTGGTACCTCTTGCAATTTATTTTGTCAGGGGAGCACTGAAAGTGAGAAGGGTTGTTTGGACAGACAGGCTGGGGAGTGCCTCCGGTCCTGCAGCGAGTGGAAAGTTGGACTGGAGGGTTAAAACCGAAGCTGTGAAGGAGAATCCCCAATTTTGGGCTGAACCAAAACAAAAATACCCAACCAGCACCTCACGTGTGGGGATTATAGAGTTGTAATGCGAACATTTTGCTGGGGTTTAAATGCAATATGGAGTGGACTCTTCTGTCGAGTTGCCGGTGGCTCCAGCGCATCCCGAGACGTGCCAGGAGCTGCTCCTGCCCCAAGAGCCCGCGGCACCTGCAGGATCAGCCCTGTGGCAGCTAAAAATAACTCCTCTGTGCTCTTAAATTAAAACAATGCCTCTTTTTGGCGTAGTTTGTGAAACCTCATTCCACAAGGGGGCTGCAGGCACGCTGGAGATTTCGCAGTTGGCAGGCTGGGGAGTACCTGGGAGAAAGGATGCCTGTTCCCAGGTGGAGCAGCCTGAGCACGGGCCAAATCCAGAGGGAAATGGTCCCTGGAGTCAGAGCGGTGCCTATGCATGGCTTTTTCTGAAGGTGTGACAAATGGCTCTCTGACAGAGTCAGCTGTGCCTTGTGCTGGGGATGGTGGAAATCAGGAGGGAAATCCTGAAGGTTGTGTTGGGATGCAGACCTGCATCATCACACTCCTGCTGCTCCTACCCTAAAGGTCCTCCATATTAATTGGGTTAGCTGAAATATCCTGTCACCTGTGCTTAATTAAAAAAGGTATGTCTGTGTGAGATCTCACTGGTGCATTGCCTGAAACTTTGTATCTGGAGCGGTATCAGCTGACCAACAAATAGTTGGTTAATTATTAATTTGCTAAAGATTATGTTTAGAAGGGTAGATCACCTTGAAATGTTGCTTTCTATTATCTTTCCCAGCCAGGCAATGAAAGATTTCGATTTGATGTGACATGACAAACTACAAACAAGTGTGTTTTAGGCTTTGGCAGGTGAGGAAACTGGGGTTTGGAGGGGTGCTGCCAAGGACTGGTTTTTCTGCACCATGCCTAGGCAGGATTGGGTGTCAGCCTCCTCCCTGGCGTGTTTGGGATGTGTATAGATCCTCTGTCTAGCAAATAATTTATGTCCTGGGCCATCACGAGTAACCTGTGAATGCTCTTCCACCTTTCAGTATTTTGAGGCTTTTCTTTTCAGAAATATTAGCCCACCCTTCTGTGCGCAGTGCAGAGCCTTCCATCCCAAATGACATCAAAGTTCTTTATGGATTATTTTCCATGTTTATTTATGCCATGCTGGACCTTAGAGTAAAACGTGGGACACTCCCTTGCCCTGCCCCTGCACACTGGCTGGTGCAGAGGGCAGGCAGCTCTGGGAGTGCTGCTCTTCCCCAGCCAGGAACACGTCCTTGATGTGGATGGAGCAGCTCGGACCTTCCCACCTGGCTCTTCCCAGCTGCTGTTTGCAGGAGGGAATTTTCCCTCCAGGCTGAGTGAAAAAGCCGAGGCCAGTTGCTAAATGAGTGTTGTTCTTCCCATCCACCACGGAAGAGCTGCCCTGTGGCCCCGGCTGAGTGGGGAGCAGCTGTGGGCTCTGTGCCAGGCTTGGCCTTGGCTGCAGATGGAGCATCTCCTTCAGCTTTTGGTCTCCTTCCAGATCTCCCTGGTTTGGTTCACCCTCCACCACTTGGCAGGTTTTGCCAGCTGGGCTGCAAGAAGTGCAGGGGATGGGAAGGGGAGCATGGGTAGCAGTTGGGAGGTGCTGCCATCCCCTACAGGCTGGGAGCTGCTCTTAGCATCCCAAACCTACTTGCATGGTTGCAGGTCAGAAAGAAAAAGAGAAGGAGGCAAAACAGTTTTACTTGCAAGTTAAGGGTACTTGATAAAATGCACTTCAAAGAATGTTGCAATCAACTTGAATACTTGCATATAGCAAGGTCTAAGACTGGAAGATGGATTTTAAAAATGAATAATCCCCCAAATATCAAAGATGAAAAAAAGAATTTGGTTTGTATATGTTTCTAAAAGTGAAAAAAGCAGATAGGATCATTGAACCACGTGATATGGCTTATCATCTGCTCTCTTTAGTGTATCTTTTGAGATCTGACAGAAAATCCCTGAGGAGTGTTTTTTTTTGGTTTGTTTTACATACTTGGAATCTCTTCAAGTCAAAATCCCAGAGGAACACAATGCCTTATTCTTAATATACACTACATACAAATTGCCTTTTAATTAGTAACACTTCCTAATTGCTATTTTAGGCAGCATTTGCAGAACAGCAGAGTACAGTACCGCACTTCTGGCTGTGCACATTGCAGTCACTGACAACACGTTTTTGACATGTGAACTACGTGTCTTGCTGTACCTAAACTCCATCAACCCAGACACATCAATAATATGTTTAGCCCTGTAAATGTCTTTCCATTGTGCTCATCACCCTATTATGGCAATTGCCTCTTAGGTGACTTTCATTTCTTGCCAAAGCGTAAAACACCCCATGATGCATGAAATGTGGGATTTGCATTCCCATTTGAAGCCTCGAATTCAAAAGTATGTCGGTGCCTGGTTCCTCGAGGGCCTGCGTACGTCAGTGCAGGGTTCTGCAAGGCTTGGCAGGGCAGTGTAGGGGGGTGGTGTCGGTGCTGCGTCCTGTGGAAGAGCAGAGAAACAGAGGGTTTTGGTTTCCCTTAGGAAAAGGTGGCACTTGGTTTCCCTGGCCGTGCAAGGAAAGGGGCAGGTGGTTGAGCACTTGCAGCAGCACCAGCTCTTTGATTTAGCTGGGCAGGGCATGTGGCTAAATGATAGTTATTCCCTCTCAGCTTTGCTCCTGGAGAGCAAAACCCTTTTGCCTTGTCTCCCTGCTGATGTGCTGCTGTGGGGACAGGTGGCTGTGGCACCTGGCAGAGCCATCCCTCTGTCCCTGTGCTGAGACTGGAACCCCCCTGTGCTCCTGCTCTCCCCAGGCTAAGGCAGGAATTCTCTGTTGACTGCAGTGAGGTGCATTATACTCTCTCCTTTTCTCCAACTTCACTACAATCCTTTTATCCTGTGGTATTTATACTTCATATTGATAAGGGAAAAGGGCTGTATAGTCCTATACCTGTATCTTAAATAAGGTTATATGCCTTATAACCTGCGCAGGTTATATGACATCCAGCCATCGCTGGGAAAGTGAGAAAAAGTTTCAGTGTTTTGGTTAAATCCATTCTTTGGACTCCTACACAAAGTTTTCCGTAAAGCCTTCCTGTTTACACCAGGTGAGGATCTGAACTCCTTTCTTTACTTTCAGTTTGGCACTGCCACTAAGTCCAAACTCGAGATATTTTCTGTTTCTGTGAGGAAGGGGGTGGGGAGGAAGGAAATTTTGAGGAAAAACTTCTACGTTTGTGAGAGCGATTTTAATAACTTCGAGTTGCCCATGCTAATCCTTTAACAGGAAGGGGGTTTGAGAACCGACCCAACCTCCTTTCCTTTCATTCGATCCCAAAACACCTGCAACTCTCAGCAGAGTAATCTATGAATCACTGTGTCTGTCGTCCACTTATTGTCTTGTCTAGTGCACTCCACGGTGGAACTAATCAACAGCCCTGAATGAAGCATTGCTCCTGAGCTGAATTCCTTAAAGCTCCTGAAGTATTCAGCAAGGAGGAGAAATCTTTTAGTATGATTTGCTCCACATTCCAAATTCATTTATAGAAAGAGAATAGATGATTAACAACGGGTCGAGAGACACAGATTTAGCACTGCTTTGCCCTGACCTGCCCCGAGTTACTCCTTCCACTTCCCAGGCTGCTCTAATAAGATGGGTTCAAGGAGTGGGATGGCAAAAGCTGCTTGAATCCCCTGCACGCAGCCGTCTTAATTTGGTTTATTTGCCTTAATGAAGAAATCTGGGTCCTTAATCACAGGTGAATGGAAAAGGTCACTTGCCACTCTGACAAATGGGTTTACCCTGAGCTGTTTGTGTCGGGCTCACAGATAGTGTGTTTTTTTTTTCCCCCCCTTTTCTCCCCTGCCATGAAATGCCAAAGTCTCTGCGGCACCTCCTGTTGCGGCCATTACCTGTGGTGCCTGGGCTGCCTGCCAAGGAGCACCCTCAGTAGCAACAAAAGCATAATCATTTCCAGTTGGAAAAGGCTGAGCTGTGGTAATTTTCCTCTTTGAAAGCCACAGCAGCCGAGCTCGGGTTAAGCAGGAGAACGTTTGGTCCCGGGACAGAGCACAGCGAGGGTACAAAACTTTGTCGTCTGCAGCAGCCATGTGGGGAGATTGTGAGGTCCCCAAATAATGTTCTTCATCCCCACTGAGCAGTGTCCAGCTGACCTCTGCAGTGGCGTGGCCAGGAGGAGGTTTGCAGTTTGCAAATGCCTCCATTTTGCTTAGGTACGGGTGGGAAATGCCAACAAAATTGATGCAAAAGGAGCAATTAACACCTCCTAAATGAACAGCTGGTCTGCAGAGGGGTTCAGAAGAATGAGGAGTGTAAAAAGGGCACCCTGCATCTCCCAGGGCTGACCATTCTGTGCAGCAGCACATTTTGAGGGCACATTGCAGGCCCTTTCCCAGCCAGTGCAAACCTTGAGCTCGCTGACCCTCGCTGCTGACTTTGGTAGTAACCTGTAGCAGTAAAACCATGCCTCCATCCCGATGTGCCTACTGGAAAAAGCCAACTGAGTGGTCTCACACAGACCCTGGCTAGTGGCCTACTCCAAGAAATCATTCTGCAGCCAGTGCAAAAGGGAAACCATTTCAGAAAGCAGCTTAAGAGCTGCGTAGGTACAGGCGGGGAAATAATTTCTTTCAGGTAGGGCTGAAAACCTCAATGTGTGTAAAAGACAGAGAGCACTTAGAGCATGTTCATGGTGATGTATGTTTATCACCACGTGTGAGCTTTGTGGACACGTGGGCTGGGGAAAATAAAGCCTTTGAGGAGCGAAGCGGCCCAGGAGGTTTGCAGAAGTATCACCCATGCGGAGCGGAGTTCAATGTCAGCTGAAGATGAAGCTCTTCTCCAGGCCCTGGGTGCTCCCAGACAACCTTGCTGGCAGCCTTCTTGGGTCACGTAAAGAATGAGTTGGGTCAAACCGCAGATGTGCTGACTGGGTGATGAGATGCACTGATGTTCCCTTTGCAGGAAAAAAAAAAATGATGTCTCTTTTACTTCACGCTTCTGTTTTGAAACAAAAAGCCAGGTGGGAGCTGGTCCAAAAAAGAGCTTTCCAATTTTATTTGGCATTTAAATTCTGCTATTTTGGAGTAATAGTCAAAAAAGATAAAGCTCTATCCTGCAGAAACGTCCTTGGACATGGAAAAATGCAGCAGACAGGTGACTGGCAGGAAGCGAGAGCGGCTGCTCACACGCAGATGCAGACGACTAAATAAGTTTTGAGATCATCGTTCCTGTTCAGGTCTTTTCCTTTGATTCTTCAGATTATTTTTATGTCAGAGGCAAATAAGAAACAAACACAAATCTGCAAAACGACGGGCCGGGGTTTATTGGAGCAGGAAAGTAAGCCATTCACAACCACTTCCCGGTTTGCCGTGAAAGGCAAAATCATTCACAACGGTGAATCATGGCAGCCTCAGCTGCCTGAAATGACTGCTCTCTGGAGTTAAATTGCTGCTGGAATGCATGGACTAAACAAAGATGTTAGCCCTGTTCATTTACAAGTACAAGTTTTCTTTAGGTTTGCTTTCACAGGTACTTTTGCAGGGATGATGGAGGGCCTTATTTTCTGACAGGTGACATTTAAGAACATCTCTGTGTTTCCTTTGGGGAGCTGTGTTATTTGCAAGAGAAAACCCCATCAGAGGTGATGGAGAAATGCACTCTCTCTCATCTCCAAGAGCCAAAGTGGCAAGATGAGACATGGGTTGCACATCTTCAACTGAAATTATTGCTAATGAACGTGTCTGATTCTTCTCCCTGACATGAACATGGATTTTGGAAAGAAAACTTCTCCTACTGGGTGAAAGCATTAATTCATCCAAGTTTTCTGTGAGAATCCCCTTGGCATGGACTTTCAGAGTCACTGGGTACCAGTGACTTTTAGAGATACTAAAAGTACTGTACAGGAGCTGAATGTTACATCTCTAGAATGTATTTTTTTGGCAGGTCTTATTCCTCCCCAGGTGTTGGTGACAGGAGATAGGTGGTTTATTACAACAAAAACATAGCTCCTGAACTTCAGCTGTTTAGACTGAGCTAGGTGGGAGAAAACCTTTTGGAGCTCAGATTTAACAGCAAATGGGTGCTTCTCCAGCACAGCAGTTCCTGCACTCCTGGCTCTTCCTGGGCATGCTGTTCCTTGGAGTTTCATACCTTTCTCTGGCTGCAGGGAGCAGAACCCGTTCCCTTCAACCTGACCAAATTTTTCTCACTCTGTTCTACCAAATTTAACCTGCATGTGCATGGGCAAAATATCTGACAGGACCATCTGCTGTGATGCCTCCTCGTGCCAAAGCTTTCCATTCCTTCCAGTTCACAGACTCTGCAGGTGGGATTTTATCTGCTGTAGGTGTCTACGAGCACTCCTACCACGGAGCAGATGGTTTAGATTTCCCTTGTACGTGTCAGACAGCTCGTAGGATGTCATCTCACCTCAGACTGGACATCTAAACTGAGTCCCCTGAACAGTCTCTGCCAGGGCTCAGTTTTCTGCACAGCCTGGGTGAAGCTGATGTGGATATTGTAAACGTCCAGAGCCGGCGGTGGTGGATCCCGGCGTAGGATGTGTGCAGACAGCAGAGGGTGCTGGAGTTTTTTCCCTTTCAATGCACCTCCAAGGTTGCAGGATCATTATAACCTAAACTCAATTGGCTTTTATTCTGATTGCTGAGCACACAGAAGCCAGGCAGGTACAGCAAGAGAGGAGGTACTGAACTTGAGTTAAATAGACAATGTCACCTTCAAAAGTCACACCTCTGCCAGAACTTCTGTATCTACTAAATCAGTAAGGGAAAATTGAGATTATCATGACATGAATCAACAGATTTAATTTTTTAATGATTTTTTTTAATTGGGATTTTCCTCTCTTAAAACATTTTAGAACCTTTTTTTTCCCCCCCAGGAAATTGAAAAAAAAAATAGCATCTACAGACCTTTATTTCAGAGAGTCAAGAGTCCAAAAATTTTTGCTCTGTCAGAAATACAACTTGCAGATGTCCTCAACCTCGAGCAAGTTGTCAGGGTAGAGTTTTACAAATCAGAGTAGCAATGTTGTCAGCTGGCATCTTGCAGCAACATCCAGATCTGTGCAACTGAAGAACTTCACCCAGGACCGACAGTCCCATGGCCAGGGCTGCACAAAGGGGTCCCTTGCAAATGTCAGTGGTAAGACTTTCAAGAGCAGGATTTAAAAGAAGCAAGGGGAACAAACCTGGGTGCCATGTTGTAAGACTGGAATAACCCCCTTAAGCTCAACAGAGTTTAAGTGACTTAAAATTCTCAAAACCAGGCTTTCCCCATCAACACATGGACGCACTGGTTGGTTGCAGAACAAGTCTGAAATTCAGACTTGCTCTTCAGATCCCATCCAGGCATGCCATGAATGAGGAGCCTAAGGGCTGTGTTTTGGGCTGTTTCGTGTGTGCTGGCACACATACTGGAGTTTTTGGTGGTGCTCATGGCAGGGAATGGGAGCGGGTGTAGGGCAGCGGCCGCTTCATCTTCCAGTTAGTGCATCCTTACGTCCATCCGTGTTTAAAAGCAGAAATTTCACACCCCAGGTTACCACTCCAACTGATGTCATAGCCAGGATTAAAACTTAGGAGTGACTGGCTTCTGGCCTATTTATTAATCTATTAAATCACAGAGTCTCTCTCTCTGGTTACTGGGATTGCTTGGCAGCAGCCAGCCCAGCCCGATGTCTGTTGCTGGCTCTGTTACCACGTCGGCTCGGTTGCCAGCTCAAGGGCATCCAGTCAACAAACGTCTTATTTTTGGATTCTCCCGTTCTCCTGAGACCACTGCTATGAGGAATGACCTCCCTTACCTCATTCACCTTGTTTGCTGTTCCCAGCCCAGATAGTGCCATGGCTATTGCATGAGTCAATCGTCCCGGTGGTCTCGCTGTGATGTTTTCCTTAGCATTTGAACCAGAGCAGTGGTTGGCATCCGCAGGACGGTCCAGAGGAACATAGAAAAGTCTATATTTTTACTCATGTTAAAGCTATGACTAAGCTAACAAAAGTCAGGAAATCCAAACTGCGGAATGACAGGTTGTCCTTGGATTGCCCTGCCGTGTCTAGGCAAGGGGATGGCGACACACACGGGATGGAGATTTGCAGTCCACGGGGTGGTGCTTCCCTGTGCAAATGTTCTGAAGGCAGAAGAACTGTATTTGCACACACACAGTTAGGACTTTGATGGGTTAACTTATCTTCTTTTTAAGGTCAATTTATTCTGCTCCAGAAGTTAAACTTTTTTTTTTTGTTTGTTTGCAAAAGCTCATTTTGCAAAGATCGGTGGCTTCCTTGTATTGAAGTAGAAGTCTTCTTTTCAGATCTGAAAGCCAGGGTAGTTTCTCCACCTCTGAAGGGTACACCACTGTCTGTGGCTCATGGGGCTTTTTGCACAGCAACACCCAGAAACTTCTTCCCACTGCAAATGGGCCATTTCCCCATCATCTTTTCCTGTAGCCAACATCATTCTCTGTTTTGATTATTTATTTATTTATTTATTTTCTCCCATATGTGTTTACAGGTGTGAGCCATCTTTAGGGAATGCACTATGGGAATCCAAAATCTTCCAGTTTGTCTGCAATAGAGAGTAGTAAAGAGTCACAGATTCTTATGCCAAACTATGCTTTTTGTGAGTACTTGGAAGGCCTCATCTCTGTTTCTTATTAGAACTGGTAAAATTATTCAGACGAAGTTAATTTTAATAATTTCCAAATTTCTGGTTCTGTTCCACAGTGTTATTCTTTAAAAACGTTTTGCTTCTCTTATAATCAATGTAAATGTGTAATTTTAATTTTCTTTCCTTTTGGCAACGTTGCACGTGCAACATTCGGTATTTGTAGCTGTTGCTGAGCAGACTGACCCAGTGTTGGGGTGGAATGGCTGGACAATTTGATGCAAAAAAAGAATGGCATTTTAAATACAGGATTGAATTTTGCAACCTGATAAGAAGCAGCAATCCCAACTGGAGCAATCCAGGCTCCCTTCCCGGCGCGCTGTGGGTCCCGGCCGGCTCTCCGCTATCTCTCAGGGCGGCTGGGAGCTACAATTGCCCTGCAACTTCCTCCCCTCTCCTTGCAAGGAGAGGATGGGAATTTGCTGAAGGCTTTTTATCAGCAATATGCATCTGCCCCCATTCTCACTCAGCAGCTCTCGCCAACCAGTGGGAAAAGTCGGGCCAAGGCGTAATCTGCTCCCAGCTTGCTTCCTGCTGCCGTGCCCCAGGGATGGAGGAAGCAGACAAGTGGCCCTGTGTGCTCTCTCTTTGCCAGGCCCAAAAGTTCAAGAGGCTCAGGGAGACAGAGGAAAGTTTCTTGCTCTCTTTTTCAGGGATATTGCCTGTTTAATGCTGGAATATAGTAAAAGTCTGTAAAGATGTGTTATGTGGGACAAAACCCAGAGGAACCTTACAGCTTCAAAGCTCTTTGGACACCTGCTGAGTGAATTTTGGCCACTTGCTCTGTACAGTCTGATGTGATATTAAGGTGCTACCTGAAGAGTCTCCCAGTTAGATGAGGTATCTTCAGGTTTCAGTTTGTACTTTTGCTCCACCTGCAGTTTGAGTGTACCTGGGGCCACCACTTCTTTGCCAGTTCAGAAAGCTTTAGCATCAAGAGTTTCTCTTGTGTCTACAAAAGTTGTTTCTGATGAAGCGTGGGGTGGAAGGGACATCTCTACTCCTGGTGCACGTAATTTAAATAAGTTTGGTAGAATCTTCTACTTATAAAAGGCTGATGTATAAGGCCAGGGGGTGAACACAAGAGAGTATGATGGAGTCCCACAGTGTGCTGGAAACCACCAGTGAAATGCAGAGCAGAAACTGTGCTGTTGCAAAGCACCATGAGCCCTCCAGATATGGGCAAATTTTCACTATTTATCTGCAGTCATTGGTGCAATGGGGTCTTGATCCCCAAATAAAACCATGAGGTGCAACTCTGGTATAAATGGGAGTAAACACTGCTTGAGACAGAACAGCCATATTTGCTCAGAACTACACATCTGAACTAGAACTGAACACTGGAACTAGAACTAAAGATTTGTTTCTTTGTATTTTGAAATATTTTTTTCCCCCAAAGCAAGATAATTGGTGAAATTTTGCTTCCATTTAAAACACAGGAGTTTTATCTTGCACTTCTATGGTGCCAGAATTTCTCTCCATGTGTTTTTTTTTAACACCTGAGCTTTGGTAGGGTTCAGAAGAAGGCAGCTACAATTAGAAGGTTGCTCCCAGCCCTTCTGTGTTGTATCAAGGTCTGGAGTTAACAGGGCAGTCGCAAAGCATGGCACATGATGCATTTCTGCATTAAATACACCCACATTATCTTACATCCCAAGCAGCCCAGATTGTCAGTAGACAATTATGGGTTTTGCTGGGTTTATTTTGATTGGCCTGCTCTCAGTTTTCCATAGTGGTACTCTATTTGTAAAAACAGATCATTAATGATAACAACAGATGACATGTGTCTGAAATATGGGGTGGACGAGGGAGTTAGTTTTTCTTCCTATTTTTTTTTTTTTTCCTGAGTGTCTGCACTTTGACAGCACGTTTGCCAGGCTGTCACTTGGTTGAGAGATCCACAAGATTAGGACCTCATTGTGTGAATGTTTTCACAGCACTTGTTGCTGCAAAGAATCTTCACACTTTGGTGGATGAAATCTGGACTCCTAGACACAAACTGTTAAGAAGCAATCATAACAATTAGCTAATGTGTCAACAATTAGCACTTTCCATCAACCGGCATTGAGTGGAACCTTCTTCTTATCCACACGCAGACAAAAATGCAATGATGTAGTAAAGAAAAGCAGTGAAGTTGGCTGGGCTTGTCCCTTGCTGTAGCCAGCAAGCTCCCATGGGCATTGTTTACAATGATTATTCTTCCATTATGATGTTATTGCACAGGTCAGGGGTGGTAGCTAGACTGAAAATAAGCTTTTTTTTTTTTTTTTTTTTCCCCCCCCCCCCCCTTTTTTTTTTCCTTAAAATCTTGGCTGCTTTTACAAAAGTACAACAGAAACAACTGCTGTGAAAAGGTCAGCCAGTAACAGTACTTTAGTGTTTAACTGGTAAATATTTCAAAATAGTATTTCTAATATTTTACCATTTGGAAGTTTTTCAATGCATCTCCAGCCCAGCGCGACTCAATCATTGTAAGATTTCCACGGTCTCCACTGGGAATTCTTTACAATGGGTACATTATAGTCTGTTACCATATCTACCACCAGTTGGTCAGAATTTGTTTTAATATCTTTTTATATGGTATGTTACTGGCAGTAATATAAAAAGCTCTATTTTCTCGAGTACTTTACATGTCTCCATATGTAAGCACTGAAGAGAAATGAAGATAGTTCTTCTGACATGATCCTGCACCCCTCATACAGTAGCTTCTTAAGAGGATGATGCATTTGACTGGAAAGAAGATCAGTGTCTTCCTCAAGGAAACATCTTTTGGAATCTTTCCTGTAACAAATGGTGCTCATAACGGGCTACTGTGAGGCGAACACAAAGTACTGCAGCATCAGTGATGGTTTCTCTGGTTAATTTTGGAGCTGGAGCCAAAGTGAAACCATCTTAAAAACAAGCAGTACAGTTTCTAAAAGTAACACTCTGCTTGACTGCCAGCCAGAGAGACTGATTTAAAACAGGGCACGGTGCTGGAGCACAGACTCTTCTGGTACAGCACCCTGGGAGCCGCAGTCTGGACCATGTGTGCATGTTCAGGAATTATTTGACAGCTCAATAAAGGAGGTGTGGTAACATGAACAAAAAGGTGGTTGTAAGAATGCGAGTAAAACCAACAGTAATCCAAGTTTACTGATTTCTCTCAGTGCAGCGTATGCTGGAACAGGGGAAAAGGACAACTCTGTGGTTTAGGGGCAGATGCACCATCTCCACAGCTCCTCCCAAAGCTCCCTGAGACTGCAAACACAAGAACCTCAACGTACCTCACTTGCCTCCTTCTAATCCCAGTTCTTCCCCTGTCCCTTCCCTCCAATCTGGGGCATTGTGATACTAAACAAATGTTTGAGGTGTGTGGAGTGGCAGGGGGGGGTGGGGGAGCACAATTACACCGAGGATTATTAATATGGGAAATATGGTCAATAAATGTGAGAGGCGTTGAGTAATGCAGGAACATTCTTCACAAAATTCTTTAGTAGCAGAGTAGGCAGAGTGCCACAGACAAAGAAAATCCTCTGAATTGCAAGTGTGTTCTTGTGGGTTTTGCCAAGATGAGGACAAACCCCGTTCTTTCTTCCCGCATTAGGACTCCTATTCAACGATACACTTAAACATGTTTTTAAATTCCCTTGACATTTGAAAACACTGTTGACTTTAATAGGACTTAAGCACCTGTTCGTGGTTAATTGTGTACTTTCAGGGCTTTTCTTGGGGGGGAAAAAAAAAAAAAGATGAATAGACTTAGGCATGTGCTTAAAGTTAAGCAGGTGCTTAAGTGCTGTGCAAAGCTGAGGTCTTAGAACCGAGTCTAATCTCTGAAGTCAGAAGATGGCTTTTCCCTGCAGTGTGAAAGTTGTTTAAGTGATAAAATGAAAACATGAGAAATATCTACAAGGATATTTCTTTCAGCAGCACCCAGCGATGGGTGTCAGCCGCTGACATGTGAATTACAAAATTAATTTACAACCAAACTACATGCCGAAACCTCTTCAAACATTTACAGCTACTGGTGCAGATAATATCACTGGATAATTTGAACTATACCCTGGAAAAACCTCTTTTTTTAATTTTTGCATTAATACTAGAGTTGCTCCTGGCCAGTGCAGGGCTTGATCCCCCACGTGAAGGAGGATTGACAACCCTCAGGTGAGATGGAAGAGGAGGCATGTTTGTTTTTTTTTTTTTTCTTCTGAGAAAAGGCTGCTTTGGTGTAGGCAGTGATTGATGGCTCAGAGAAAACAGTGCCAGAGGTGTCTTTCCTGCCTCTTAGCCTGAAATCAGGCTACAAGCTTTTGGGTGATGGTGGGATTACAGCGCCTCCTTCTTCTCCAGAGCTGCCTTGGATGTGTCTTCATCTCCGCTCCTTGTCTGAGAGGAGCAGACAAGGGTTCTTCTCTCTTTTTTTCTCTTGGTTCATATTACAAGTTCCACCACATCAGGGACTGTCTTGTTGGAAGGTGGTGAGTAATGCTCAGTGAAGTGGATCCTGCCTGGGACTTCCAGGTAGTGCAGCAGTGTGCTGATCTTGGCTGGGGTAATTTTCTTCACAGTGGCTAGCATGGGGCTGTGTTTTTGATTAAAAAGTTATTAAAAAATACTTAAAATTTAAAAAAATATAACCCAAAGAATGTAGATTTGGGGATCAGAATCTTACTGCAAGTTTAAAAAAATAGCAGCTTGGCTTTTCTCCTCCCCTCATCTACTGAGTACAGAGTGGAAGTGTTTATGTTTTCTTATGGTAAACATCCTGAAAGACAGACAATCCAAAGGGGATGGTCTGAGGTGTGGTGTCAGTGTGAGCCTTGCCTTCAAAGTCTGGACATGTTCCCACCGTCCCTGGAGAAACCAGAAAAGGGTGATTAAACCTTTCTGATCCCTGTGAGCCTCAGCTGTCCTGCCCCGTGCTGGTGAGCTGCAGGCTGGGCTGCAGGAACACTGTGGGGCTTTGGTAGGGAAGGGTGGTGGCTGGTGCAGGTCTGAGGTGTGAGTCCTGCTTCCCTGGTGGAGCTGGACCTTGAAGATGCTGCAGAGTCGATGGTGATGCACCATGACAAGGCAAATCCGAAAAGATGGGTGTTTTGGGGAGTGAGCAGGTTCTCCACCAGTGCCTTGACCGTTCTTCTTGCCATATTTGGTGGTTTTCTCAAAGCCCCATTTCCTTCAGTACTGTGAGTAAGTGACAATATTGTCTTCTATTAAGAAAAAAAAAAAAAAAAGAGAGAGAAAAAAGAGAAAAGAGAGAAGTTTCCAGCCTTTGTGGTAGCAGAGATAAGCTGGAAAGTGTGAGCCAAAACCATTCTCAAATAAAAAAGCAAATAATTAAAAACCAACAATGCATTTGAAACAGCAACAAAACCCCCCAAGCCCAAAATAAACCAAAAATTAAATTGTATTCCTTTGCCAAGTGAATTTGGATGGTGGAGGTCAGCAGGACTGTCTTGCTCAGGGGAGATGAGGGATGTCCAGTGCAGACTCCCCTTCCCAGGACTCTGGTTGTGATTTAACCCCTTCACCATGAAACTGTGATAGAGTTAAATGCAGTTTAAGTGGTTCAGGGGGAATTATGTGGCTGTGGCTGGAGGGATGGATTCCTCAGCTGGTTCTAAGGGTTTTTGGAGAGGAAGTACATGCATCAGCTGGACAGGAGGAGTTTTATCTTTGGTCAGGAATCTGGTAATCAGAGCAGAGTGTTTCACACAAGAGCTGCCAATTCCTGTCCGCACCGTATCGCAGATAAATAGGAAAATAAAAAACTTGAAAATTATTGGTTTTTTTTCATATTCTGCTTCTTTACAGGACATTCATATGGCAAGCAATCCTTGCCACTGCAGAGACAGGAGAACAAAAACAAGGAGAGCCAGGTGCTCCAAATAAGAAAATGTCAGGAAGGCTCTATGTCTCCGCCGAGCAGCCTGCGCCATAAATTGTGGCAATGCCACCACTGTGACCTGGAGCCTGGGGGAAGAGAATAGTATAAAAATGATAAATCACAGCCAGAGTTCCAGATCTTAATCAGACAAAGAAAGCTGGTTCCATTATCAGGCAGATTTATATAATCGCTTACTAATAACGCTGTCCTCCTCCTCCTCCGGTTTCCTTTAGTAGACGTGGGTAAGACCCCAGATAACAATCCTGAGGTCACATCTGTCCTGATGCTGGAGGGGGCCAGTGCTCTTTCAGGCTGAAATTCTGCATCACACAGGCAATAGTTTCCTTGCATTATTCCCTGCTTGAACTAGAGCGTCTCTCAGCAAAGCAGTGAGTCCTCCTGCATCTGATGAACATTCCTAACAATTATTTTTGGTTGTGTTCCTCCTTGCAGTGTCCCCAGCTTCCAGCCACTGCTCTCATTATATATCCACTTACTTCAGCTCCAGGGATTTCCACTGATCCATAATCTTTTTCCCTACTCTCTCTATAAGCTAAAGAAGGTGTTCCCCACGTTTTTCTGTCACAGGCACACTTTCTGATTTTTATTGCTCTGCTTTTGAATCCTCTCTAACACTTCACGTTCTTTCTCAAAGCGGAGGTGCCAGACCTCATGGCAGTTTTCCAGGAGTATTTTCTTCGGTACCACCACTGTGGCATCAGTGCTGTGTCCCAGGCAGGTCTGTCTGCTCCTGTCCATCTTTCAGGGGAGCCTGATTCCTCTGCTGACTTGTTGTCTTCCCTATTCACAGGTCCTCAATTTTTGCATCTTCTGAATATTAGTCAGGTGCCTTTTCCTTGTCATCAGTTAAAAACTCTGATTGTGGTGATACCTGAAAGTGATTCTTGTGAGAGTCTTGTGAAATCATAGTTACTTGACAATGATTTCTTTTTGCAGTTGCATTTAAACTTGTCTTTTAGGTGTGTGTTGATTCCATTATCAGATAAGATATAATTATTTACTAGGAAGGTCGTCACCATATTTCAGTTTCTAAAATATTATCCAAGGGTTTATATTTTAATATAAATTTAGAACTATGATCCAGCCAAATATTTTGAACATTCTGTGACCAGAACTACCTTTACCAGATAAATGTGTAAAAAATTTTCCATTTACTTTGATAGGATCTGTTAATAATAAATGCCTATCAATTAGCATTAACTCTAAATACATTACTTTAATTCCTAAGAAAGAAAACCTTGTTTGTTAAGGAAATAACACTAATGTAATTTGTCTGCTCTGATAGCAACTTGATTTGACTTTGCCTGGCCCATCTCACATTCCAGAATCAGGCTGGATTTCCTTCAGTCCTCTGAAACTGGCACTTTCTTCCTACAAATCCACAGTCACAGTTCAGAGGATGTCTCCTTCAGCTGCCATAAAACTCTTGCATGCTAATTTTTTTTATAAGTTAATATAAAAAACCCCATGGCTTTCATTGCTGCAATTTAATTTCCTTTTTGGGCTATTTTGAGATTGGATCATCACTGAATATTTGTGTGCTATGACATTTCCCCCCAAATATTTTGCAGAAGAATCTGTTCAAGCACTTCTTGCTTCTGTATCTTGTTTTGGACAATTAACTAGTACCGTAATTCAGATCTTTTTTTCCTACTGAACTTGAGTTTTTCTTGTGTCATTATTTTCCTCTGGCAAATTTCCGTAATTTATAGCTTGAAATTAACATTTATGGTTCTTAGCTTCCCTCTTTTCTGTTATATTTATATCAGCTCCCACTTCCCCTCTAAGTGACACTGTTTTATAGGTTTTCTGTTTGCTTAGCTTTTTTCTTGTCCCATTTTTTAACCTTAGTGGTAACTTACTTTCTCAACTACAGAACAAAGCTTTGTAAACATCTTGTAAAACGTTAACTGATCCCAAGTATCATTCCTATCCTTGCATTTAATTTCTCCTCTTCCACTGAATGCTCCCATAATTGCTTTCAACTCAGTAAAACCATCCCTTAGAGCAGTAAGTGTGTTAACTGGTGGGACTTTTATTCTTATTACACATAATGAGCGTAATTAATGTGATTTCATGAGGACTGGGTGTCATCAGCATCCTGCTGTAATCCAGGTCATTGCAGTGCATGAATCCCAGTTGAAATTGTGTTTTCCCAACCCCCCCCATATTACTTTCTAATTAAACTGGATATTCTCTGATTGCATATTTTGCTGCTGAGGCGCATGTAGCCAGTCAGGGTAAGAGCATATACTTGTGCCAGCTCTGTGTTCACAAAAACACCACCACAGAGAGATCAGTGTGTTGGGAGACGTCTCTGCACCATCCTCGTTTTCCTTGGAGGAGGGAAAGCCGATATGGGAAATGTGTGCCCCTGCGCTGTGAAGCGTGCTGTCCAGACACCTGTACATAACGTGGAGTTAAAGAGGGGAAATAATAGGGGAACCATTTCTGTTGTCATTTCCATTTGGATCATCCTCATCATCACATTTTCAGGGTGACAGGTACAGAAATAATGTGTGAAAGTCTCTTTCCATGGTGCGTTTTGAAAGGGGCTGCACCTGCGTTCGAGGAGTTGGTTTGAACCAGGCGTGAGATAAGGGTTGGAGCTGTTTGTGTGTGCCTGTGTGTACCCCTGTATCTACAGAAAATTAAATTATGCTTTAGTGCCAAATACATTTCAGTGGACTGGGAAAGACTCTTGGGAAGACGCTGGGTCTTTTTGCTATGATATTTTCTGGTAATTAAACAGTTCTCTATTTTATAATAGTTAGTGAAAATGAGAGTGGTTGGAAGGGTTATTTCTGTCTGTAACTATTAGATTCTCCAGATTTGCTGACCCTGAATAATTAAATGTTTTTGATCACTCTGTTTATATTACCTAGAACTGAAGTAATTCTGATCCTTCAGCAAACTTGAAGCACAGCATGGAACATACTGAAAGGCGCCAAAAGATGAAACATTTCAGTTTTGTGGTTCACATCTGTCTGTCCTGAGACCAGGAGACCATTATAATACACTTAGAGCATTTAAAAGCTCCTCAAGGTCGAAAGCCCTGATTAGGGCAGTATCTGTTCACGTATGGGAGTCCTGCCTGTGCCAAACCTGGGAGCGAGGAGCCCTCGGGTCCCTCTTCTATGGGAAAAAGATGTTAATGATGTTGGGTAGTGGGGGGAAAAATAAGGGGAAAATGTAATCAAGGAGACCCTGACACTGAAGTGGAAATAGCAATGCACACATCCATCAGTTTGTACTGTTTTTACAGAGAGTATAAAATATTTAAACTGAAGCCATTAATCATCCTGCTCCTCCGTTCTAATCCATGGGAACCACAGGAGGTCACCAAATATGCATTTAATATAAAAGAATGAGAAATACTGGAGGGAAAAGTAGTGTAGTCTAAGAGCTAGAAATGCTAAGAGCAAAAAAAAAAAAAAATGAAAAAACAACCCAAAACTTCAAGCAGAAATTTTGCTAAAAATGAAAATATTATTTTTATAATGTTCTGTTGGAAAATCATTACGTTTTGGGCAGAAATTCAAAATGTATTTAGATTTAGTTAAAAAAAATACCTAAGATGGAAATTGGTTTTACTTCTTGATTTTTTTTTAAGATAGTGCTGGACAGGAGCATTCTTTATTTTGTTTATTTTGATAAAATCCCAACATTTCTCATGGAAAACAGATGCTTCTTGCAGAAGCCATTGCCAGGTTCACATTCCAGGTTTCCATCAGGTAATTTTGATGGATGCTTTCAACCCCTCACATCTCTGAGTTTTGTAATATTGGTCCCCAATTTCAATATCTAAAAGGGATGGGGATGCATTTTCCTGCTTTCACTGGATGCTTTGGGTGTTGGCGTGGAGAGGAAATCCAAGGACTGTGGCTAAGCTGCATCTCTGTGATTTATCCAATATTGTCTGAGTTTCCTGGAGCAAGCCTGGCTATTTATTAATTTATTTATTTACTGGCACAACGGTGTGTGTGGAGCCAGAGCTCGCTGCGCTGGGAGGGAATTCCTTGCTGGAGGGAGGTGAGGGGTGGCAGAAGCAGATTCACTAGCCAGCTAAGGTATGGAGAGAGGAAATATTTCCATTATCCAGGGGCACTATCCCTTGGCTGCTCTAAGAGCTCAGGGGAGTGCAAAGCAAGAGCACAGAGCTCTGCTGTGCCTTGTGCCACCCGGGAATGCCGGGAGAGACAGAACACACGGCACAACTATGGCTTTCCAAAACCTGCCTTCAGCTTTGGCACAATGCAGCCACTGTGGAAGAAGACATTAGGAACAAAAAATAAAGCTTGAAGCTTCAAGAGCAGGCTGCCAGAATTATTAAGAAAAACATCAAAATGATGCCATTAAAAACAGATGGGGATTCTATAAAGTATTGAAAAGAAAATGTTTAATTATGAGCCTTATGCAAAACCCATCAAAGTTGGATTAATATTATAGTGCTGTTGCTGTAGAGGGTTTAAGTAGTCCGGGGTGGAACATTAATCTTTCACTCCTTTAAAAATAATGTTTTCCTTTTGTTGATGACAAATTCCATCTCTTCACCGTTGAAATCATATATCCAGATTAATAGCATCTAACATAATGAAATCAAAAGGCACAGGTAATATGGATTAGTTTAGAAAACAACAACAACGAGGGGGGAAAAAAAGCCCCAGGGGGGGAAAAAAAGCTTCACTGGATGAGTGCTTTTGTCAACATCACTGTATTGTTTCCTGTTGTTAAAGGATGAAGGGGTAGTCTCTGTTCATAGGTAGCCTTGTCTGGGATATCGTGTCATGGATGTACATCCATACTATTTCTAAAAATGTGTCCAGCAGAGGATGTTTTACAATTTTTTGGGGTGAGGGAGTCTCGTCTGTCTCGAGTTTCTGGAAGATTACCCACAGCTGCACAATCTGAACACCTCTGGCAAAAAGTGCTGCTGTGAACTTGCCTCTCCCAGCTCAGCTGGCTGGAACAGCTAGAAGGAGTTTCTGGGATTTTATTTAATGGATGTATCTGAAATGTGGAGTTGCTGGTGCAGAGAGGGTTATTTTGGGAACGTAGGGCTGCTTTTCTCACCTCCCCTCACCATGACACTGTACTGTCCCACCGCCTGTGAGGGCTTTGGGGCTGCCTTGGTGGGTGCCCTGCCCACGCAGACCAGCCCCTGCCCAGCATTCCCCATCACTGATGGGATCTGTGCCACCCACCTGCACGAAGAGATTTGCATGCCAGGCCAAGATTTTGAGGCATTTTTCTTTCTTCATCAATCAGGTTGAGCTTTGGAGGACTTGGCAAATCTTGTCACGTGCGTCACGATGCTTTTGGGTTGCCCAGAGAGGTTGTGGATGCTCCATCCCTGGAACTGTCCATGACAAGATTGGACGGGGACCTGAGCAATCTGATCCTAGGGGGTGGCATCCTTGCCCATGGCAGGGGATTGGAACGAGATGATCTTTAAGATCCCTTCCAACCCAAACCAGTCTGTGATTCTCTGATTCTTTTCCCTGGTGGGGTTGGGCATAGGTGTGAGCTGCTGCTCGGGGCTGGAGAAAACCCCCAAATGAAACCTTTCCCTCGAGCCTCTGTCATCCTGGTGTCTGAATTTAGACTTCTTACAAAAATGAGATGAGGAGATTTTGTTTCCTGGGCTTTTCTTGTCCCTGTTTTCTCTTTGGGGCTGGGCCGTGGTGCTTGGTGCATTAACCCACGTGTTGGGATTCACTGCCCTGGCCCTCCATCATGGGTCTTTCCAATGTTTGCAGCCAACTCTTTGTGCACAAAGCTGTACCTGGGCTGTTTAGCATTCAACTGCTTTATCAGTGAACCACAGGGGCAAAAACTTGTTGCTGTATTCAGTTAATACAACAGCAACAATTTTTCTTCTTCCCTTCCATTCGCCCCCCCCACCCCCCAAAAAAAATTAAAATAATCTGTGCTGTATTGAATCACCAGGTACACCAAAAGCAGGCTCTTATTTTAGCAAAAATATCAACACTGACTGCCAAGGTAGATTTAAGATATTCATTACAAAATATTTTGTCCTGGGCTTTAAGAATAATGCACTTTCACTACAAGGAAATGGTTACTCTGAACATTGGAATTTTTTTTTTTTTTTTAGTTATTTACAATAGGTTTCAAGATTTAGAATTACCATGAAAGATTTACTTATATTGCAGTTCATGTAAAATTTAAAATCAATAAAGTAAATAAATTTAGCTTGTCTGCCTGAATCGATTTCCTCCGGTGCTAAGGCAGCCCTGTAATACTGCACCTCCTTATCTCCCATGTCATCCTCCAGTGAGAGTTCCAGGGTTGCAGTGATGCTGTGTTATCATGTCCTTTGCTTCTGAGCCGCTCAGCACTGCGACATTTCAGACCTGGGTTTTGGGCGCTGCCTCCCCCTGAATGGGGAGCTGCCGGTGCTGGGAGCCTCCTCCCCCTTGGAGCAGCCCCGTGGATGGAGAAAGGGAATATTGCTGCCAAAACAGAGGCAGGTATCTGGGCTTGGACACAGCCAAGATGTGCATGGAGAAGAGCTGAAAGGTTCTTTCTCAGGGCAACCCCACACAGGAGAGGGCAGAAGGATTGCAATTGTTTTTGTCAAAATGCCAATACTTAGGAACAAACAGAGCTTCTTTTTTTTCTTTCTTTTTTTTTTTCCCTCTTAAATGTCCATTTTTATTTTTTGTTAGTCTGTAGGATTTCAATAGTGATTAAAAGCCAGTGTGTTCATAGCTATTTTTCTCAGCATGAGAGGTGGGGCAATTGCAGTGTGCACGGAAACAGGAGCGACCCCCGGTGATGGATTTTCCTTGTGTTCGCCCTCCTTTTTATGTAGATGCCTTGGTCAGTTGTCGAAGGTGATCCACCTTTGGGAGGTGCCCTGGCACGACTGAAATGCCATGGTGAAGGAAAGCTCTTGGTCACAAATGTTGTAGCCAGCTCCAGGTTTTTACCCTTGGCATTCTCCTTAGCGTTCCCCACGGAAGCTCAGATGATAACCTGAGCCATGGACCTACCTTGCAGTGCTGTCAAGTGTGCTCAGCAGACACAGCTGCACCATTCATAGGATTTGCAGCAATAATAATCTAAAACTGACGAGCTTTAAAAACATTGGATTTACTTATTAAAAAAGGAAACACATAAATACAAACGCTTTGATTCTGGGTCTGGCAAAAGGGTGACTGTTTTTATAGCCACACAAAACACTGTTCTTTTAAGGGAGTACTCTGGTTTCATGTGAAGTAAAATGTTCCTTTTTTATTACTTGTGAAAGAAAAGAAAATATCAACCCCGTCTGTCAGTGTTGCTGTCGAGTTTAAGATGGAGCACCCTTCCGGAAGCCTTGAGAGGGATGTCTATAAAATGTTAGGCAGACTTTAAAGGAAAACAAAAAGGAGAATAGAAAACAGAAGAAGAGAGGGCACAGTGATATAATAATAATAAAAAGAGGAGCAGATCTCTTTCTGGTTTAAGTTAGGATAAATTCGAGTGAAGCCAGTAATGTGCTGAATTTATACCAGTTCAGCAGCAAAACATTTGTGTATGTCCAAAACTCATGAATTTGAGCAAATAAATACAAGCTATGTAATCAGTTTTATTTATTTTCTGAGTCATGTCTGGTGCATGGAGGCAAGAGGCTCCAGTTAGAGGAGTGGAGTTGTCCTTCAGTCCAGACTGATGGTGAACTTGGAGCATTAAGTCGTAGGAAGCTGCAGGATTCCCTGTTTCAGCTCTGCAGCTACTGGCAGTTTTGCAGGTGATTTTGAGCGGCTTGGTGTGACTCTAGCCCATATACAATTCTTATACCATCCTGGTCAGCCTTGGAGAAAACAAGATGTGCTGGGTTTTGGGTATGTGCATTAATGACCAGGTTTCCCAGATGAGGAGTCGCACAGCTCCCGAGGCTGTTTCTCACTGGAAAACTTGGCCAAGGTGTAGGGAATTGGGCTAATTAAGAAGATGTTAAACACAGCTCTGCAGTAACAGCAGCTGACTGGCACGCTGTCTGGAACAGGAGGCTTACTGAGCCTGACTGTCACGAAGCTGAGAAAGGAAGAGCCTGTTGTTTTATTAACTGCAAAACTGTCTTTGATTGCATTAGCAAGGCTCTCCCGCAGCAAAGCAGCCTAATTTTCCGGGGAAGGCAGAGTGGGTGCCCGGAGGGGAACACTGTGCTCCCAAGGTCACCCTGGGCTTTCATTTTTCCCCCCTGTTTTTTTGATAAAGAGCTCTATGTTGTCAGAAGTGAGCAGTGGTGGCTGCCCTCCTAAGCACCTACGGATAGGCTTGAGCAAGTGCTTAGTTTAAAAACTACTGAGCGTCAAGTCAAGAGACTCCCTGTCCTGTTCTGCACTGCTGGGAACCAGAGCACTTCTCCTGGCACCGAAATGAGGGGAAAGACAAGGTCTGTAGTCACCCATGTAGAAGTGGTTCAGAAACACCAGGCCAAACTTTTGAGATCCTTTTGCTGTTTATTTCACCTATTTAATAAATAGATAAATAATTCCATACAGTGCTACTTTTAATTCTATTATCTCCTGTTTTGTCACAAGCTGTGTCCCTGCACGGGGTGACTGAGGTTTAATTCTGTGCCCAAGTAGTGGCAATGCTCTGCTGCTCTGCAGGAAGAGCTCAGTCCATGCAAAGCAGAAATGCTCAGGACCAGCCAGGAATATTTCTGAGTGTATGTAATCAGCACTGAGCTCGCAGACTTTATTTAAACCTTCAACTTTTCTACACTTAGATTGTCAAACATTTTAAGCCTATTCACCAAGTCATCCCTTTCACTTCTCTTGTTTAGTTTCATAGAATTTGATTTTCAATTTTTCTTTTTTTTTTTGTTATTTTTCCCCCTTTTCAAGTAATGAAAACACCCTCTGCTTCCTGGGGCAAGCAGGGGCACTTGCATCAGAGAGGTTTTCCTCTTCAGCACAAAGGTGCTGAGGTGCTTCCCCACTGCTTTAGCTGTGCCTTTAACTCAGCCACCACCACAGTGACTTCTGCCCGTCATTTCGCAGAAATATGAAGCTGTGATGCTAGTCACCATTTACTGACTAATACCCTGTGGTTAATCCAGTATTTCCTCTAAGAGGTGTGACACGATAACAGACTGTGCTTTTAATTTTAATGGCTACTAATGTGTGATCCTGTGTGGTTTGAGGTGCATTAATTAGCATGTGGGAATAGCTGAAAACAGATAAAGGGATGAGTCAAGCTGACAAACTCTTGTGTTACTAATTTTGTCATATCCAATATTTATATTGATCCAGCTGCTGGACTCCTGTATACACTCCTCCACCCTGAGTTGCAGATGAGGTTAAAATCATGTCTCATCTCATCTTCCTCAAGATGGAGAGAGAAGATAGTGGAGGAGGGACATGATATCAAATAGGCAACCTTGGTGATGTCTGATTTCCTTGCTCCCATATGCACAAACCCAGCCATGAATATAAAATTCTCACAGTGTTTCCAGTCTTTGGGTCTTGTCCACACTGAACATTGAGAAGTTGCTGTGAACAAAGTATTTACACAAAAAGTGAAAATGTAAGGTAGGATCTCAGACCTGATTAATTTGTCTCTGTTAGCTGTAAAGTTTCCTCCCAACAAATATTCCCTCCTGGCACCAAAGAGAGCATAAAAGTCAATGTCCATAGTGCAAGGAAAATATGAAGAGGGACATATGGGTTTGGGGCAAACTTGACTTGACTCCACTCAGTCCTTGGTTTCCCCGTGACTGGAGATGATTTAAAGGATGTTCCCATCCTTACCACGTGCTCTGGGAAGCAGAATGGAGGATCTTAGTGATACCTGTGGGCAAAAGGACAGGATTTGTTTTCTGAGCTGCAATTTCTGCTCCTATAACAGAGTTTGAAAAGCAGATAGATTTAGAAGGTTCTTAAAATTATTATTTCAGTCATTTTATTGCTCAGCTCCACCTGCTCAGCCATTTCAGCTTGATGATGATCGTTTTCTGTCCTCCCGTTGTATGTGCACGCACAAGCCCTGTGTGATCTCGGGTACGAGTGCATCCCTCAGTGCTGTCGAGTTCCTCTCGGGCCAAGGGGCTGGAGGAGCTCAACATTTCGCATGATTTTTCTGCGCTATCTCCAAAATCAGCCCCGCACCTCCTCCTCCTCCTCCTCCTCCTCCTCCTCGTTTATCAGCCAGAGCACACAGATAACATCCTCGTGACGTGGCCCTGACCTTTGTCAACCTTTGTTAAGGCTCCATCTGAAGTCCGGCCGAGTGTTTGTAAACAGGATGTAATTAAGGCTGGGAACTGACAGCGCCTGATGGGAGGACAATGCGGAGCTGGCGGGACCCGGGCTGTCAGATGTCCGCCCGCATTGTGCTGCCGGTGCCGTCGTGGTAATTGGTGTCCTCTGGCCGAAGGAAGTGCACTCAACTCGGATTAATCTGCCGCAGTGCGGAGGCCATCCCTGCGAGCCCGAGTGTTTCCTCCGATAAACCCCTCCGGCCCCTCGGAGGGAGCCGGCAGGGAGCTGCGAGAGCCGAGACCGCGGTGACAGGTGCCCACCGAAAAACTGGGAACAGGAAAGGTGTGTGTGTGTGTGTGTGTGTGTGCCGGGGGAGAGAAAAACTGGCAAAGGCAAGACGGTCTTCACAGCTCGCCTTATCGGCCGGGCGAGCGGGAGAGGCTGCGGCTTTATCGCGTCCCGGGGCAGCCGCAGCGAGCGCAGGAAGATGAGCGAGCAGGAGGGATGCAGATAACTCGCCGGCTCCGAGACACGGCTGGATCGGGATGCGGGAGAGCCCCTGGCGGACTTGGAGCAACAGTTTAGTCCCGCTTCTCGTCCAGGAGAAAGTTTAAAATACAATAAATATATACACACACATACATTTATATGCATAAGTATAAAATGTGTATGTGCATGAACACACACACACACATGGGTACATACGAAAACTAAAACAACTGAAGGAAAATTTTTTCCTGGCTTTTTAGTTATTTGTTATTTTTTTAATATCCTGATTAGGTTTTACAGCTCATTTTATAGTCAGGAACTGGTGCGTAGATGAGGGTAGAATTGACTGAAAGTAAGACTTGAAGCCAAGAGTCCCATTTTGATTGCCTGCTGCTTGTTCAGGGATGAGGAAGAAGCTTGGCTTTAAAATTTTTTTTTCATCACCTAAAGTGAGCAAATATGTCTCAGAGTATATCCCTTTAATTTTTCACATTTCCAGGCTGACAGGTGTCTGTTCATGTTAACCTAAAGTTAGATGAATATTCCTGGGCATGCACTGATTTAAGAGAGGTGTAGCAGTCTCACTTTTTTGGCATAAAATGTGCCTAAAAATGTTATGACTTGCTTTTCTTGAAGGTTTAGATTAGATCATCAGCTTAAGCATTGTACCGATCCCACTAATACTTCAGGTTTATGCATTTAGTATTTAATGCAACCCACTCTATTCCGTATTCACTAGGGAATTCAAAAATTGTCATTTCAATATAAAAAATAAAAAAGGTGTCCATGAACGTGAATCAGTTGAGAAGGTGTATGACAAGGTCTGTCTAAAATACATGGAGCAGATGCTTTGAAAATTCTTATAACACTATGGCAGTTTCCCAAGGTGACATCTCTCACAACATCCAAACACAGACCATTCATGGAATATTTTTAAACCTTATAATTTCGGGCTGGAGGAGTCAGATTGTGCTCCCAATGACATCAGTAGTCAAATTCATGTTCTATTTTGCTCCAAGGAGAGATGAGCAATAATGGGGGCATTCCCCATATCCCAGCCCAAGAGCTCAGCTGTGTCAGAAGGAAGAGGAGAAGGTGGCTGCTGTGTTGTCCATTGAAGTGACAATGACTTCCAGGGGAACTAGGAGTAAAAAGGGCTCTGGCAACTTTTCCCACCTTTTTTTTTGGATCTGCCTGAGAAGGAAGGCTTAAAAATAAAAGAAGCACTAACGAAAAAATCCACCTGTTCCCAGGGGAGAGAAATGATTCCCAGAAGCCCCCAAAGAGACTAGAAAAAATTCTCTCTATATACATATATTTATGTATGTACATATATATATGTGTATATGTCTATTTCTGTGTATGTGAGAAGACAAATGAATGAATATTTTTTTTTCCTCTATACGAGAAGGAAAACAGAAGAAATATTCTTTGGCAGCTCTGAGAGTCGTAGTTTACTCAGCTCGGAAATATGCCTCAAAGTTCAAACCAAAGTTGACCAATCCTCCAAAGCTGCTTATAGCTGCAGATAGCGACATTTGTTTCCAGATGTTAATGGGAATAAGGTAGAGGAGAGCAATAATGCCTGGAGCCCGTTGAATGGAAATGCCTGTTTTCCTGTCTTAGATTGTACACAGTTGTCAGACATCCATATCCCAGCGCTGGGAAGACAGGCAGGAGCGCGGCGGTGTCAGAAGGTTTGCCAGGTTTGGTTTTATGTACACGTGCGTCTCGTCTGCAGAGTGGAATACGAAGCAGAGCCCTTCACTCAGCAGCAGCAAATAAATACAAGAAAGCAAAGGGCTGAGCACAACGCCTTTGGGAGCAGAGCAGGGCAGGAGAGAAGGGGAGGAAGGACGGAAGCTGCTGAGAGATGCAAAGGGGGCTCGTGGCTGAAGAGAGATGAGGCAAACCAGGGCAAAATGGTTCCACTTAACCTGCCTAACCTGCTTAACTAAATAAACCCTTGCTGCCACATGCAGCGGGGTTTCCCTCAAAGACCACTGTCATTAGATGAAAGAGTTAAAGACAGAACACTCCGAAAGAATTAACCTTGATGTTTAAATGTATTTTTGACGTGGAAATGCACCCGCCAAAGGAAAAAACCAAAATACCCAATTCAGCGAACATAAGGTGTTTTTTTTTTTTTGTTTGGGAAGGGTGGGTTAGGTTTTTTTTTTTTTTTTTGGTTAGGTAAATCATTTTCTTTTTAAATGAAATTCTGTTTGACTGCATGAAATATGAACAGTAATTAAATGCACAGTCTGTGGGCCTTCCATACTTTAAAGCTCTTTCTTAAGAAAAAAAACCCAACACAACTGCTCACCTCAGACAGGCCAATTACCCAAGAATGATGGAGTCAAGAGGAAAGTAGCTAAATTTCTTTACTTGAATGATCACAACCACAAGCCAGTGATTAGTCCCTGCAGCACCAGCGGGGATGTGGTGGGGACACTCACATTGGAAGACTTCAAATAGTCATTTCCTTGGTTAAAATAAAATCTGACTGCACTAAATAGACAGTTTTTAATCTCAATTGGACATCTGAAGATTTCTCAAGCTGTTGTTGGCTGCGGCAGAAACAAATTTTTCTGCTTTGTTGATTAAACCAGTGGTCTCCACCATTGCTTATCGGCCTGCGACGAGCTGTTCTTTTTAATTAAAAGTGAGCCACCACGAGAGAGCAATTAACAGCTAGTAATTACTGTGCTCTTCAGAACTGCAACATTTTGCCTTTCATTCCAATTATATAATGGACAAGTGGCTTTTTGATCTTCAAATTAGTGAGCTCTTGTACTATTTGTTTTGAGGCAGATTTGGAAGGTTAATGATGGCCTGTGGTGGCACTCTTTCCACTGACTGATGTAAGACAAGAAAAAAAGGGGAAGGAAACAGGAATAGTCTATCAAGAAATGCAAATGCTACCTTCATGATAATGAACAGGAGAAGCACAGGCAACTTAATATGCAGGTTATTTAATACAAACCAAATAAGCGCTCGTTTTGGTGCTAGCCCGTGCTATGGAATTCTCTCTTTTTTTTTTTTTTAATAAGAAAAAGTTTAATTAAGCATTTCAATATAGATTCTTTAGAGAGTGACACATAACATCTAACTGTTTGATACCTAATTGTGTTTGCCTTTGATTGTGGCACCTATAGTTAAATGTTGTACAACATTACTGAGGCATTGAACTGTCCCCTAGGACTCGCGATGCATTGACTTTGTCTAAAATCTTTTAAGTAATAAGTCTTAATATATTTAATGGCCACTGTGCCCTTTGAGCACAAGGAGCCCTTACATCACAAACAGTTGTCTAATTTTAATTAATATTGATTTGCATCTCTTAAATAGAAACTATAATTGTTGCTGTTGCTTATGGCTCTATAATAATCCTGGAGGATAGACATGGGGAATATGCAGTGTATATAGGAGTGTGTGTTTTAAAGGAAAGATCAATAATGCTGTTATTAGGGCAGATCTCTGCTCTTTTGATTGGAAACTGCTGCAATCAGCTGGGTGCTGCTATGCTGACATACACCAGTTGTGGTATTTGTATCTGATTTTTTTAAGCTGTTGTTATTACTGGTATTACTTTTTCATGTACAAGTACAAATAAGGTTTGTGCTGGTCTCAGCTACCCTGATTTTTGGGGAGAAGTCAACAGCTGTAGTATTCTGCTACCTCCTGAGTGGATTAAGAATCTGGCACTTTCCTTGTGCTGTGCATGGCTGGATTATTCACATCTGCACAGTTTAACAAAACCACGGACCCTACTGAACAGACAAATTACAGATGTTGGGAAAAAAAATAGGTGCCTTCAGTGTGATGAATAAAACATAAATCTCCTTCTATGGATAGCTGGAACAACAAGGCCTGTGTTTAAATTTCTTCATATCCATTGATTTAGTTTTTTCCTTGACTAAACACAATCATTAATTACACAAGTAACAGTAGGCGTGACAGAACATAGACAAACCTTTTCTTTTGGGCTGTTGGAGCTTTAGTCTTGCAGTTGTTCCTGTAGTAGAGAAATGGACTGTTGACTTTCTTGGAGACAGAATCAGGTTTGTACTGCTCAGCAGATGCTGAAAATATAAAATCAGATATAAAAATCAGGTTTTTGAAAGTATTTAAATGGTGTTTTCAAGTGTCCACCTAAAACCTGAGCTGGAGTATGATAATATAGTTATGATTTTAAAGAAAGGTTCTGCAACCAGTGTGCCAAGCTGCTTACATGGCTTATGGTCTGCTGGGTAACTGCAAGCTGAGCTCTTGAAAATATACAGTGAGAGTCTCTTCCCATGTCCTGATGAACAAAGCTTCCACTGACAAAATTTTGGCCTGGGAGGAGTTCAGAACTGAACCCACTCACAGGGCCTCAGAGGTGAAAGGAGTTGGAGAGCTGGAAAACAAAGAGGCTGAATGAAAATATTTTAAGCAGGAGTAGGGATGATATACATACACAGAGTTTGGAAAAAATACTTGAGGTGCTCAAATATTAGATCTCTTCAGAGGAAACTGTTTTGCTGTATGGGACAATTGTTGACTTTTCAACTACAGGTTTGTTAAGGATCATGGAGTGTTTTGGTTCACTGTCTAGAGCAGTCCTCCCAGGTGGTTCCAGATTTAAAGATGAATGTGTGCTCTGTGTTCTGGTCACTATGGAACCTCTCACAGTAATACTTGCCACGGGCTGGGATGTCACCAATGTGATGTTTGAATTGCAGGGATGTGGGGAAAGTATTGGGGCTGCATTCTCCATTATCTTCCATTCAAACAGTTATTTGAAGTGGTTCATAGTAGCTCTGCTTTGTTTTCCTTTTTCACAACATGCTGGGGTTTCTCTTGGAGAGGTGAAGGGAACATTAGGATGGACACAGGATGTCTGAGTCCCTGAAATGAACTGGAGTCATGATGGGGCAAGTGGACAGGAGGGAGTAAAGACTCAAACCTTGAAAATTTAGGAAGCTGCTGTTGGGAGAAGTATAGAGAGCAGGACCCCCTTGAGTTGGATTTATTGGAAACATACACCAAAAGTCTTCTCCATTTTCCTTTGATTTTAGCAAGCCAGCCCATTTCTTGGGTCCTGGCACGCCTAGGAGAGGTGAGGTGTGTGCATCCCTAGAAGCACTTCTAACAAGTAACTGGTCCTATGGAGAGGGTTGCCTCTCTCATTTCCTAATCTGAGAGTGATTACATTCTGAATACGTAAATACTGGTATAGTTAGTAATTTTGGATGACTATTGATGGTGGTGGTTTCTTCTGCACTCAAGACCAAGTTAGTTTCGTGATCTCTCTGCCTATTATCTGTTCCCTGCATCGTGGCACTGATCTGGTGTAGTTCTGTATCTAAAAACATCCCGAGGAATTCGCAGAAATGTTGGTAAAAGGAATTGGCAAAATCATTGAGATAATTGCCATGGCCTGATCTTGGACATCTCTAATAGCTATTTCAATATAAATATGGACTGGGCTGTGGTCATTTGCACATAGTCCACAGGGCAAAGGCACAGGTGTTAAATGCTGACAGGTCAGGGTGACACCCAGTGTGCAGAGATACATTTACCTACGCAGGGTGCAGTGCAGTGGAAACCAAAACTGAAAAGCTGGTGTGCTTGGGTGGCATGTTAAGGAAGAAAAGGGGTCAAAGTTCCATCAGTGGCACTGCTGCTCTTCACTGCAGTGAAAGGCTCTGAGGATTCCTGCATCTGGTTGTTGATGTCAAAGCCCTTAACTTTGTAAAACCAGGCAATGCTCTCCAGCCCTTTTACCTCACTTCTCATGGCCATGGATCCTCAGCCTGACTTCAGCCCGGCTTATCCTGATGGCTATCTGCACGAGGGGAGGATCCAGGCATTTGCTGCAACCCTTGCAAACTCTTCACCATATATCTACGTCCTGGAATCCGAAGGGGAGCCCTGGCAGCGGCGCCTGCAGTGCGGTTCACCTCCTTAAACAATATATTCCCTTGATCTGCACACATATGGTGACTCCTGTTAATGGGAGTTACACATGCTGGGGAAGAGGAGACTAAACCTTTCCTACGTTTTTACTAGTGAAATACTGGAAATGGGATGATGGCAGCCAGCTAGATTGCGAGGAGTCTTGTCAGGAATATGATTAGGAGTTTGTTTCCATGTAGCTCACACAGCAACAGACACGAGCCCCGAGCCAGAGACGAAGAGTAGCTCATATCTAGAGAAGGCAAAGTGTTCTCTAAGATGTTTAAATGAGAATTCCAGAGCGGATGAAAATTGGCCTCTGAGGGAATAACATTTTCTTTTTCTTCATAACTGCGGATAAAAATTCCAAATAGATCATCAGTATGTATACTGAGGGGAGATCACATTCCTGTGATATTGCTGGAAAATTCGGTAGCAATGTATTTTTTGTTTTTTAAATTTTTATTTTTTTCCCTCCCTGAAAAGAGGGATTTTTTTTTTCTCTTGGATTTTTGCCATATAATGCAATAAAATGAGCCCATGAGATACAAGAGATTTAAAGTCTGTTGGTGTTCATTACATTACAGAGAGTCATACAGAATTTAAGGTCCTATACGTTAGTCTGCTTCTGAATCAACACAGGCAAGAACATCCAAGGTAGAAGAGGCAAAACCCTGGATGCCTCTGCTGTAGCTGGAAATATGAGAATAAGTCTTCTGGATGTGTATTTATTTTGGAGTCTCAGAAAAACCCAATAGTAGCAGGGCTGCTTTATGTGAGGCCTGGAGTGAAAGGATATATATATTCACCAAGAAATAAGAGTGATCAATTTAACTTTCATCCTTTCTGCCTTGGCCTGTGTTGCTATCACATCTCCTGGGCTTGAAGGGAATTGAAGTAAAAATCACTATATTATTAAGGAGGAAGACAATATCATTTTAAATTATAAGTTGCAATCTGTAAATTTTAGTGAGAAGAGCTCTACTCAGGTCCAGCTGGCCTGTTGTCTTCGGCAAAGTTTTGTTCTCTAGGATTTTGTCTGGTCCTGTTTGCCATACCCAGGCAGCTCTTCTCATGGCCATGTCCTGCTCAGATATGGCAATGCTTGGGTTAAACACAGTGTTTCTCAGTGCAGAGGTATTTGAAAATTGTCTGCAGATATGTCTGAAAAATGGCAATGTTGTGGCAACACTAAGAGTAATGTTTTTTCTCGATAGAGAGACGGGAAGTTTCTTCAGAGAGTTTTGAAAAGTTCAGTCTTTGAAAAAAGAATCAAAAATATACCTTCTAAAAGGTGTAATATCCGTCACTTGTTTTGTGATACACCTTGATTTTTAGTAGGTGCTTTAAAATATATTTGCAAAGATCTTCCCAAATATTTGGAGTCTTGCCTATGACATCATTTTTTGTACCCTTTCCTCATACCAAATTATTATTTTCTTTTCATTGCATTTTTGCCTAAATTTCTTTCAGTTTTCAAACATTCTCCCTATAACCAGGTTCCTCCATCTCTTTCTCTATTATGGGTGTCATACAAAGAGATACTGAAATCTTCATGGTTCATACCGGAAAAACTGTAATGAGTTATTTTTTTTTGTCTGGAGCTAATAGTTATTAAATCCCCCTTATTACTCCTGCCCTGTGGATGTCTCTCCTCCAGTGAGCACCATGTGCTAATCTCTTGTTCTTCCAGTGTATGCATCCATGCTTAATGTGGGGAAACAGGCTTAAACCTGTTAAACTCATGTTAAATGCTCAGACTTGGATTTTACAGCTGTCCACATCCAAAGGTGGGAGGGCATCCCAAAGCATTCCCAATGCTGCTAGTGATGCAGAGTGTGACCAGGCATGAGGTATTTTGCACAAAGCTGCACATTTTAAGGTTGAAGCTCTGGCTTTTGAAGTTACCTGCTGATGCCATTGCTCTTGGCAGGTTGCTTTAAACCATCATAGAATCATCCAGTGGTTTGGATTGGAAGGGACCTTAAAACTCACCTCATTCCAAAGCCCCGACACAGGAATGGACAACTTTCACCAGACGGGATTGCTCAAAGCTCCATCCAGCTTGACCTTGGGCTCTTCCAGGGATGGGGCAGCCACAGCTTCTCTGGGCAACCTGTGCCGGGCCCTCACCAGGGGAGATTTTCTTCTGAGTATCCATTCTAACCCTCCCCTCTGTCAGTGAGAAGCCAATCCCCTTGTCCTGTCACTCCATGCCCTTGTCCAAAGTCCCTCTCCAGCTCTCTTGGAGCCCCTTTAGGCCCTGGAAGGGGATCTCAATTCTCCCTGGACCCTTCTCTTATCCAGGCTGAACACCTCCAGCTCTCCTAGCCTGGCTCCAGAGCAGAGGTGCTCCAAGCCTTTATGATCATCTCAGTGGCTTCAGGACTTGTTCCAACACATCTATGTCCTTCTTATGTTGGGGACCCCAGATCTGGATGTAAAGCTCCAGGCGGGGTCTCATGAGAGTAGAACAGTAGGGAAGAATCCCCTCCCTCAACCTGCTGCCCACTCTGCTTTTGATGCAGCCCAGGAGGGTGACAGGGAGCATGGCCTCCTTGGCTGGGTCCAGGCTGCTTGAAAAGTTCCTCTTATCTACCTGTGAGATAAATGTCTGAGACAAATCACTTCCCAGCTTTGGGAGCCTTTCCTTTTAGTGGGGTCAGATGCTGTGTCCTCACCCAAGATTTGGCTGTGGAGCTGCCTGGTGAACAGAAGTGGTGCTCGTCTGTTTGGGGAGTATAGAAATGATGTCAGATGCAGAACATGTTTGTGCTGTGCCATCATGGCCTTGTTTTCCATTAGGGGCAGCAGAATCCAAAGGAGCCCCCGTGTTCAGAAACCCATGGAACTCAGGAACTGCCTGAGCTGTTTGTCCATGGAGCTGCTGGGTGCCATGCCAGGGTGTAGCCACAGGAGATTGGAGACCATGCAGTGGACCGCAAATTATTGAAATTTTGTGTAATGGCCTCTGTTTTTTGCAAGTCTAAATTTTATCTAGCACTGTGACTCTTAAAACGTGATTTACTTTTGTGCTGTACTACTTCTCCTTGCTCTCTGTGAAGTGGGAGATAATGTCCTGGTTGTCCAGCCCCTTCTCCAGTAAATTAAAGACGTTTATTTGCATGCTGATTACTTCAACGTACATTGTTCTGGGGAATATAATGCACATTCCTGGGAAAATACTCTTTTTCCAATAGAGGGAGTGTTAGTGCCAGGCAATGCCCTTCTTTCTCGCTCTCTTTGCGTCTTGTAAACTTACCTATAAGCAAATAAAGTATGTGTTGTGGCTTGGTGCTGTTTGGGCTGAGTTTGCTCCCCACTCTGCACCAGCTCACTGACTTCTCTGAGCCAAGACATACACACAAAAAGATCAATCTGTTCCTAACAGCAGTGAGGTGAAAGTTGGTCCTCCCAGAAACCTGCCTCCGGATGGTAAGGCTGAGACCTCGTCTCTGTCACCCTTTGCAATTGTTTGCCTAATCTCTTGCAGACAAAAAGGTCATGTTGGCATCCAGAAGTTCTTTAAAGAAAAAAAAAAAAGTAAAAAAATAAAGAAAGGAATTCAAACCTCTAATCCCCGTCACCTTCCACTGAGAAGGCTGGGGGTGGTGTGGGGTGGGGAGGAGGAGAGCAGCCCCAGCTCTCAGAACAAAACCAATCTAAGCCGCTTGCACGTCAGACAAAGCCTGGGAAGGGGAGGCCTGTCTGGGAGCAGCAGCTGGGCTGTGGACCCCGAGAGCTCTGAGCCTCTCTGCTCCTATCCCTGTGCTGCTCAGCCACTCTCTGGGGAGGTGGGATGCACTGGGACATCACCCTCCTCAGGTCCAGCTTTGCTTGGGTAAATCATAGACCTCCTGCCCCAGGCATTTGAAAACGAAGGAGATGGTAAAAGGCAGGAATAGGGAGTAACAAGTTGGCATCCAGCATGTATTTGGGATGTGATGAGGAATGAATTGAATTTGTACAGCTCCTGCTTGTGGAGGGTCTTCCCTCTTAAGAGGGAAGCTTTGCTTTCCCTTCACTGGGCTTGCAGTGCAGGCTTGGTGCTTGTTTGAATCATGTGGGCCGAAGTCTGCTCCAGACTCAAATGACACTGAAACTTGCACTCCTGCTGCCATTGAGATCAGGATCTGATCTGATCTGAACTTAATCTCTAGCAGCTGCCTTGATTGGGAGTTTACCTTCTGAGCAAGACAGGCAGCACTGATTAAAACCCAAGTCAAGGGGGCAATGACCCCCAATTTACTGCTTGCCCTTCGGCAGTTGAGAGGGTCCAGAAGTCAAACTCCCAACCTCTGCAAAGGCTGCGGGAGTGGGGGAGACTCTGGGGGAGTCCCTGGAGAAGCTGGGAGCAGTGCAGCAGCGTGGGGAGGCAGGGTGGGTGCGAGCTGGGCTGTGCCTGCCCGGCGACAACAAAGGCTGTAAATCCGGCGTGAATCACGGAAGCGGAATTAACTTAAAATTATACTTTCAGGGTGAAATATCAGTGGTCGTAACAGTTTGTTTTTGTCACACGGCCGTGTGCTGCTGTGATTTTTAGGAAACTTTTCCTGGTAATTTAGCTTCAGGATATATGGCATGCGCCGGGATGTCTTTAATGGGGAGATGTAATAGCGTGTGCTGTGGGACCTGTGGGTTCAACACCGAAGCAGGCAGCAGGCATTTAAAATGTAAAAGGGAGATTTATAATGTTTCTAGTGACACAGAATGATAAAAGCCAACGACCAAAAGTACGGAAAATTAATTTAGATAGAAAAGATGCATCCTTCTGTCTGTCTCACGTCTGCTGTTCTGGGATTTCTGCATAAATCTATATGTTTTGGTTCTATTTAGTGCTGCGGGTACTTTGATTAATTTAGCTACATGTTACTGTCATGTTGGGCACATTCATCTTCTGTCTTGAAGCATGTACTCCTCAGCCTCTCTATCATTCCACCCCTTCAGGCCTTATTTTCATCACATTTAAGGGAACTCTCCCCTGCCTGTCTTTATCTTGTTAGGCTTTCAGCAGCTTAAGTTGAATCTTCATTCTTTCAGTCTTGCTGTCAAACCTCCTTTACCAAGTTATCTCATTTTCCTATTCATAACATCTAACCCATTATATTTAATACTCTGACACAATTGCATCTGAACATTATGTAGGACTTGCCAGCACAAATACTTGTAAATGAAATCAGACCACCCCTGGAAGGAGCAGTGGTTGGCTTTGCCTTGCCAGTGTGTTTTAAATTGAAAAATGCCCAGGACTAAATCCAGTCCTGGAGAAAGCAGAGTGAGTAGAGCTTCATCTGAGAGCTGAGATGGATTTGACCCTTCAGTACTGAAAGCTGGAAGGTTAATAATGATCACATAATCTGATATGAAGCAGAAATTAGTGTCAGAACTCTCCCAGTGGGTGTGTGTACATCTACAGATGACAAAGCCCTTTACAAGGATGGGCAAATAACAGCCTTCATGCTGCAGCTGGAAAACTGAGGCAGGGCAGTTGAGGGACTTCCCAAACCTCAATAAGCCCACAGTGTTGAGCCTGTGCTGAGGCCTGATTTTTTTTCGGGAGAGGATCCAAGGTCTCCTTTCCTGGTGGTGTTCTCCAGGTCCTCAACCCCAGGGTTGGAGGCTCATCCCTGCCAGACAGGACGGTTTGTTTTTAATCCCTCTGCTTTTTAAACTGATGAAATGGTGCTGCAGAAAGGCCTCTTCAGTGCAGATGGTTTGAGACAAAAAGGAAAAAAACAAAGAAAAAAAAGAGTGTGGCTCCTGGGTTAAACATACTTTTTGGCAAAGTTCTATTGCTCTTGCACCTTCCAGAGGTTGCAGCAGCAGGGGATGGGAGTTGCAGAGGCATCACTGGCCATCCTATGGCTCCTGCGCTGTTTTTGAGGTGAATCCCAACGTTTCTGCCTGTTGCAGGATCTGGACTGGTTTGTGAAAGAGGATATATGAATTAGTTCCTTCTGGTAGCGCTGGACAAAACTCAGTGACCCAGGAAATGTTTTCCTCCCCTTTATTCCTATAACTGCCTTCTTTTGCTGGCAAGCTGACCTTTTTAAATGCTTCATCCTTTCCCTCCCAAATGTGGAATTTCCTCCCAAAAAAATCATTCTGGCTCAAGCCCCAAGGCTGGTCAGACTTAGTACAGGCTAGAAATGGGTTTTGATAGAGGACAGCATCATGCTTTTGGCAGAGTGTCCTGGCCTGGGAGAGCAGCAGTGGAGAATTCTGCAGTGCCGGGGCTGGGGGATCCCTGCCTGCCCCCTGGGGCTGGACTCACACTTCCCAGTCGCCTCAAAAAAGGGTTGAAGTGTTTTCTATGTACATTGCTCTATTTTTAGGAGGAGGAAAAGCTATTTTAAGCTAGGCTAAAATGTTTTTATGGCTCTTTCTGAGCCTTCTGTAGCTAGTTGGTCTCAGGGTAATTAAGGCATTTGGCCTTACAAGTGGAAGGATTATGAAAACAGCGTCAGCGATTTCTAGAAGTGCTCCAACATATTCCCAAAATAGGATTTTTTTTTTTTTTTGCATGTGTGTTTGCTTTCGATTTTTGTTTTAACAAATGAATGATGCTGAGTGAAAACACGCTGTCTGCCACTTTCACTGAGGTGCTCTGACACAGCCCCTGAGGATGGAGAGCACAATAGTGCATTTCCTAGACATTAATATGCACCACTTACATTATTTTTATTAACTGGAGCAATCAAAATATCTTTCCTTAGCTTCTACTTATCCTTACTGCTGGCAAAAGCCGCTGGAAGATTTATATGGGAATTTTTCTTGGATAGAAGGAGGAAAAGACCTCTGATTTGGGGCTCAGGGACAATCCGCTGCCTGTGGGATCATGGCACTGAAATCCCACTGCAGTTCCCTGCCATCTCCAAACCTTTGAAAGTGGTGATTAATGTTTTACCTCTGCTCTTCCCGCTAGAACCAAGTCAGCTCAACCAAACTCTTCCCGTTAAAAGTGCATATTTTCTGTAGTGTGTAGGTGATGCAGAAATGTTACACACCCGCTGGGTTTGGGTCGGTATCAACCACAGCGTTCCGGGACCGTCTGCACTTCAGTGGGTGTGTAAAGTAGGTGGGATGAGGCACTGGAAAACAAGAAGTATCGCTTTCAGGGCTGGCCAAGCAAATGGCTTCTTGTGGTCCAGAAGGGATGCGTGGGGCTGTTTGGCTGTGGGCAGCCCAGGCTGAGCAGTTGGTGCGAACTGGTGTGGGTGCTGTTAACTTTAATATGGAATTAGAAAAAAATGAGCTTGATGATGGCCCTTATGGCCAGCAATTTGCTCTCTGGAACACATTTCTAAATTCCCTGTGATAGAAACAAATAGAGGTTTAACAATGTCAGATGAAGATGTAAATAGAATAATGTCCTAAACAATCTCATTACAAGTCCTAGTGCAGTCAATATAATCAGT
>NW_020956055.1:184990-189836 GCF_003031625.1 Empidonax traillii
TAATATGGAATTAGAAAAAAATGAGCTTGATGATGGCCCTTATGGCCAGCAATTTGCTCTCTGGAACACATTTCTAAATTCCCTGTGATAGAAACAAATAGAGGTTTAACAATGTCAGATGAAGATGTAAATAGAATAATGTCCTAAACAATCTCATTACAAGTCCTAGTGCAGTCAATATAATCAGTCTGAAATCTGGCAAGTGGGTAGAAAAATACCCCTTTTGCAAGAACTACATTTATTCAAACATTTCTACAACTATTAATATCACTGACTTGAGGCACAAATACAGGTTAGTGCCTTTGGGCCCGGGTATCTTAAACATTAAAATTTATTATTATTATTTATTTTTATTAGCTTCATGTGGCAGAAGATTTATAATATTTTAGTTTTTATTAAGTACTTGTGGTTTTTAAGACTGATCATAATTGTTGCTGGGCAAATCTCAAAAGGGGAAGAGGATTGGCTGGTTTAGTTTTGATTAAACTCTCAGAAGTTTGGGCATTTGTCCAAACTGTCTCAACCTCCTGCCTTTCTGGTATGGGCCTGCATATCTTCAGAGGATAGACTTTTATTTTTCTTTTTATCTTTTCCCTTGGTTTTTCATTTCTTTTGTGAAGGTTCCTGTCCTCCTTCTGTTTGGGCCAGACGCATGGTAGAGTATTTTGGTATATCTGCTTCTGAATATGACCTGGGAAAGGCAGCCAGGAAGAGAGTTCAAAAAGTTTGCAGCAAGTAATTAAAAAGAAGTTATCTGTATCCCTTAGCTGTTAACCCTTAAAAGCCTGGTTCAGTTTGGAATTTATGCTATCTAATAATCATAGAATCACAGAATATCTAGAGTTGAAAGGCACCCATAAGGATCATTGAGTCCAGCTCCATATATGTCTGTATTTTGAGCTGCAGACACATCATGGCCTTTCAGAGATAAATCGTTGGATAAATATTTTCAACAGAGACACAAAAAGAAAAATATGAATGGTTCCTTGTTAACAGAGTGCATTTTTGTCTACTTAGCTCTACTGCCAAATATTTCAGTGGTCTTCTCACTTGCATTCTTCAGAACCGTGCATGAAGAACATCTTCACATTACAGGTCATTTTGACAAACATGTAGTAAATGCTTTTCCTGCAATGCCGCATCATTAGATCACAGGAAAATAAGCCAGGAAATGTCCTACTATAGCTCCCTGTTAATTCAGTTCTGCAAATCGATTCCTGTGGCTTCACAACATGTCTTGGAAACAAAAGGCAGGTTCTAGAGCAGTGCATATTTTGTTTTGCAGGTGTTTTGCATACACAAGGAGATGCACGAAATTTATTCGTCCCGTGGTTTTCAAAGTATCTTAAAGGAAAATTTCAATGTGGCCAAGTTCTTGGAAGGAGCCGCGTTGAACTGGTGGGCTTCTCTTACGATGTTGTTTTGGGTACAGGCAAGTGTTGAGGAGGAGAGGTGCACAGGCGGGGCAGTTTTTGTATGGGTTGTGTCCATCATAGTCTGGAGAACCTGGATTTCTCCCTGATGGAAAAACCCGCATGCTTCCTCCCCTCCTGGAGGGGCAAAATGTGTCCTCAGTGCCTGGTACTACCGTGGAGCACACGATCTCCAGTTTGAGAGCTGTACTCAGCTCGTCTGCTTTGTGTAAGTTTTTTTGTGGGGCACTGAGCAGACCTTTATTCCTTTCTTCAGCAAGAACAACTTTCTCCATTTCCTCTCAAGCACAGGCTTTTGCTGTTATAATCACACAATTCCACCTGGGTTAAAACTGAAAAGGGTTTCTAATTGGATCCAGGCTAGTATCAGGCCAGCACACAGTGGTTTTCCAGCGTGACTGGGATATTCCACCTTCTGCCAAGCAAAAGGACACAGTTTTTGCTGTAAAATCCCCACGATTTTCACTTGGAAAAAAAAACACAAACAAACCCCTTTTTCCTTAAGAAAACCAGAATAATGTATATAATAAAAATATTTTATACAGGCCTGTATTTTGATAGTTTGGGAATGATGCTTTACCAGATGCTTTCTGGTCACTGGTAGGTTTTGGTGGTGCTGACAGCTTTGTGCACAAACCCACCAGCCGTGTCTGAGCCGCGACCACCAAGCGTTTGCATTCGGTCACCTTCTTCCAGTGCTGAGTTTTAAGTGCTGCAGCATTATGTAGTTTTATTATTTTAATAGATGAGAGAGGCCTGTGATCAATAGCAGGGATGCTTTTATCTTAATCATCCATCCCTCATTCATAAATATGGAGATTTTCAGCCTCCCTTAACATTGCCTGTGATCTTCTGTGGTGTGGTAAAAGGGACCAAAGTAATTTCACCATCCCTAAAATGCCATAAAAGTAGTGGTCAGGTTATATTAATTTTGCCAACCATATTATTGAGCATATCTGTTTAAAAGGTGTTGGGAAGGTTCTTTTTTCCCCCTGACAACTTTCTGCCCCTAAATCTCTTGTATCAGTTCAGGATGGCACAGAAAAGGTGTAACCTACGTGCAGCACTGAGCCAATACGTGGCCAACCTGTGAAATACATGGGTGAATATTTCCTTGAACCAAACCAGAATCAGTGACCTTAAAACCCCCTGATTTCTCTGAAGTGGAGGCTCAGATCTAACATGTCCGTTTTCCAAAACTGAAATTAATGTTTTTGTAAATGGTCAGCTTTATTATATTTATGTAGGGAGCGTGCCAGGGTTGGAAATCTGTTAAAAACAACCAGCAACGTTTGTTAACCGCTGAATGAAAGGCAAAAGGAACATTTGGGATTTTTTGCTCTACTCATCGATTTCTAAGGTGTGAGTGCAAAAGATTTTAAGGTAATTTCTTAGTAAGAACAAGGAATTTTACTGTGTCAGTCTGCCAGCTCTTATAAGCATTTTATTACAGAGATAACAACCAGCAAGTGTAAGAGTGCCTCTTAGCTTGCACGCTGCTGGAAATCAGTTTTAAGGCTGATGAAGGAGCCAAAAATTTCAGCCACTGGTAGGCAAGAAAAGGCACTTGCCTTGGTCTTCGAGTATGGGGGTTTTAGTGAAAAAATAGTTGTCAGTTTTTCCTTTTGTATAGAGAAAGCAGAAACAAGAAATAGGAAAAAAGTGTCAGGAGAAACAGTTCAGAGATAACATCTAGAACAAATGGACTTGAAGGCAGGCAGGGTGATGGTGAGGAGAGGAGTTGAAGATGAATTTCTCCCTTTGCTGGCCTTGACTCTGCTGCTTCTGCTTCTCCCACAGGCACCTTCTGGTCCTTCCAACACCCTCTCTGGGCAGGGACCTCAGGAGGAGGCACCCAAAAAATACAGGTTCTCTATATATAAAAATATAGAGAACAGGCTAAACTCTGCTTTTGTGATACCCCCTTTTCTCACCTGTTATCTACAATTTCACCATGTCTGAGGGAAAGGTTATAAATGCTCTGCTCAAGGCTTCTTTATGGAAAAGCTGGAATGAAACAGCACGGAGTACAAGCAGAAGTTTCAGACTCACTGGATGTCTCTTTCTGTCAGATGCCACAGTGTCAGGCTCAAAGCCATTTGTCATCCCTGAATTTCATTATCTGCTCCTTCCCTGTCTTTCAGTCTCACTTTGCTAGGACATTTGTTCACCGTTGACCTCCCTGACAAATAATACACCTTAATTATGTTGGCAAGAGGGGATATGTCATTCCTGGGCCACTTTAATTGTCTATCCGACAGGCGTCCTGCTGCGGCATGTAGCTTCCATGGTATTTTGACCACGATTGCAGGCGTATCTCTGGGCTTACAAAAATAAGACTAAAAGAAAAAAGAAAAAAAAAAATTGCAACTTCTGTTGTGTAACGTCACCTAGTGATTTCTTTGGGCAGGGATTTTTAAATTTTCTATCACTGAGACCCCCCCTATTATGTTTTTACTAAGGTTGTGTGAAATGCGATCTCTATCTGAGCTTCTTTTAAAAACAAAAGGAGGGGGGAAGGGTGTAAAACTAGGCACAAGGTCTTTGTGTAGGATAAATATTGAAATAACTACACGACTGAGGATTAGACAGGAGGATCTCTGAACATAACACACACCTTTGGTAAGCAAATAAAAAGCCCTGAGCCAAACAGCCAAATGCCTTTCCAGACTTCAGAAAGAGTGTACTGTTTAAATCAGCTAATTCTGCTGAATAAATGGGAGAGTGCTCTCAGCCAAAGATTAATCTTTCGGTGTCATCCTCAAATAGAAATTCCTTTTACTGGAATGATAGTGATCCCGGACATTGATGACCTCCATCATAGCCAGCAATGCCTGTCTCACTTGTGATTGCTGATTTTTGTTATCGGGATTACGTGTTGAGCCTTTTTAAAAACACTCATTCGGTGCTCACATGAACCATGCATGGATCTGGGAGGTATGGAAGGCAGGACAGGAAAATGTGAAGTATTTGAACATCATCTCGTTTGCAGCAGTGCTTAATAACTGCGTGGGCAGAGACGTTTGGGCAGAGCACTGTGGGTTGTCACTCTGGCTGATGTCACACAGGTCTGATGGCACAGCCTGGCAAGGGCACTGGGAGCTGCAGCAAGGACAGTTGCGTTTTGCCTGGGATATTCATGGATATTTTGCCTTGACTGCTAGTTCCAGTGGCCCTGTAACAAGATAATAGCTTGCACCAGGCAGCAGCTGAATTTGCATCTGTTTCATATCATTTTTCCCTCCCTCTCTCCACATGGGAACCGTGATGGTTTTGGGGTAGGGAGAGAAGCTCTCACCTCCTTCTTGCCCCCAATAAAGCAGCAAGCCCACCACACAGGTAAGTGCTCCAGCCCCAGCTCCCCACTTTCCACCCAGGGAGAAGGTGAGGTTTTAATTTTGCAAAAAAGGCTC